>NC_135422.1:4747800-5047800 GCF_051991245.1 Festucalex cinctus
TACGCGTTTTATGTTGTTGTTTTTGTTGTTTTTTTTCTAATGCAAGAGCATACAGAAGGTTTTGATGCATCTTCTGACATGAATAGGTGGTTTAAAGCGATTAGAGGTATTGTGGCCGGCAGGCGGTAGAGTATAAGAGATCAGCCAGGGTCATGTTGCAGCAAACTCTTTTGGTCAGTGTTTTGACCAGGAATGTGAATATGGACGAAACTTAGCTCTATTCTAATGCTAATCGCTGCAAAACGGAAACAGATACAAATACACTTTTTTTTCCTGATGAAAACAGACTCTATTCTTTCTTTTGGTGTGTTCCATGTTTTTATAGCAGTAGAACAGAATATTCTGGGGGCCTTTCAAAATCAGTCCAAATCCAACAAAAACAACCGGAAGCAAAAGGGGTTGCTTCAGTGAAATGGCTGGCAGTCAATGAGTTAACTTCTACCTTTGCAAGGCGTGATCTGGACCTTTCTCTGCATCATCTTGAGAGGTTTACCACCCTGCTATCTCGTATGTCAACCATACAAGAAGTCTCTTACAAATATTAACTCATTCACTCCGAGTACATTTTATTTTTTTATTTTTTTTTTTTGCTGTTTTACTAGATTTGGACTGATTTTGCAAGGCCCACAGAATATTGTGTCCTATTGCTATCAAAATATGGAAACTACCAAAACAAAGATTAGTCTCTTCTTTTATCAGGAAAAAAAGTATATTTCTATCTATTTCCATTTTGCAGCAATTAGCATTAGAATATAGCAAAGTTTCACCATTATTCACAAATCTGTTTAAAACAGTGCGAAAAAAGAGCTTTTTGCAACATGGACCAGGTTGAGCTCTTATACTCTGCTGCCACCTGCTGGCCGTTTGTGTAATAACTACCATTGCTTGAAGCATTCTGTTCTGCTCAGAAGCTGCATCAAAGCCTTCTATATGCTCTAGCATAGAAAAAAACAAAAAAACATAAAAACGTATAAATACGTCTTTGGGAGCATGGTAATATTTAAACCAGAACGTATTTATAGGTTTTTGGGAGCAAATGAGGTAACAACATCCCCCGATCTTAACCACAAGTTAATAAACTGATCAAATCTTCTCAAAACTCTCCTTGTAAAATTATTTTTTTCTGAATGAAGAAAAGTAGTAAAGTTGTTTAATAGTCTAGTTGCCTAGTCATATAACAGTAGCACAAATATCCACGGAGCTCAGAACCTGTCTGCATACACCACTTGCGCCACAACTTAGACCTGCTTTTTGCAAATGTAAAGTTTAGTCGAGGTTCGCAGGGGACAGGTAAAAGAAAACATCCTCGGTCCGCTGAAAGTCCCCAAATTCCTGAATGCACAAGACGCGGCGGCACCGGCACAAAAATCAAGATGTGCCACTTTTTAAGCATGAGCGCACCAGCCAGGGGCTTTCTATGAAAATTAAATATCGTGAGTCACAAAAAATGATGCGACAGCCTGGATTTGGCCCCCAGTGACTTGGGAGCTCCCACTGCACTTTGACCCAGCATGCACCAACATCACCTCTGTCCAAAAATAAGCCATGAGCGAGTGTGCGTGTGTGTTTAAAAAAAAAAAAAAAAAAACTTATGAATATCTTATAAATGTCTTGCAGCTGAATGCCAGGTTACATCAGTGCTGTTTATCCCAGCATGCTTTGGGACATTGGAGTGTTCTAAGCAGGCGCACGCAGCACACGGCATATAGTCAGTTGGCGTCTCTCTCTCTCTCTCTCTCTCTCTCTCTCTCTCTCTCTCTCTCTCTCTCTCTCTCTCTCTCTCTCTCTCTCTCTCTCTCTCTCTCTCTCTCTCTCTCTCTCTCTCTCTCTCGACTTTAATTGGGCTTTCGTCATATTCCACACACTATAGGTTGATGACTTTTGGCGGAGGGGAACTCACAGGCATATTCATTAACATAAAATTCAGTCGTCATCAATTCGGGTATTGTATTCATTAGACTTTTTTTTTTTTTTTTTTAACATGCTGAACTTTTGTTACTGCGCCATGTCATGAACACAAGCGAGAGAGAGAGAGAGAGAGAGAGGTGTAACCGAGCGAAGAAAAAAGTAGTTTTGAATAAAGATGAACATGAAATCATGTCCTGCCGTATCGGTTCATTTAGCAAAGAAACGTCTAACCTTAATTAAACCTTATTGTTGTATCCCAGCTTCAAAAAGGATAACAACATTTTAGGGTTACACATACAAACGCTCCAACTTGCACATGCGCAAACACGCACACGGACGCAAACACGTTAAGATAGGCTACTCTTAATAAACACGCAAACTATAGTGAAACTCGCACAAACACACGGTGATCCCATATGCAGGTGGCCAAACCTTGTATTTTGCACATAAAGGTCGGGGACGGGGGGAGGAGCAAACATCAATCGAACCCTCCGGACTCGCCCTGCACGCACTATAGAGATAAGTTCTGACTGAGGAATCCTGCAGCACAATCTCTCTCTCTCTCTCTCTCTCTCTCTCTCTCTCTCTCTCTCTCTCTCTCTCTCTCTCTCTCTCTCTCTCTCTCTCTCTCTCTCTCTCTCTCTCTCTCTCTCTCTCTCTCTCTCTCCTCTCTCTCTCTCTCTCTCTCTCTCTCCTTCAACTTCCACGGTTTGAGTGGCCCATTTGCACTCCTGCTGGCAGCCGAACAAGGAACCATGTAAGGCATCGCTTATATCCCACCAAAAAGCAAAACAAGAACACGAATCCGATTTTTTTTTTTTTTTTTTTTTTTTAAAAGCTCGCATAACGAAAGAGAGCAACTTTAGAGATGTGGATCTATTTGGGTGATTCGCCGCTCCTCATGCCACCGGCTCACCCCGTCCTCCGCTATCGACACCACCGGTACTATCGCGTCGCCGCCGATCTGGACTAGGATCCCGCCCGGTGGATGAGGAGGAGGAAGGTGGTGTCCCGAACACTTGACTCCCGTGCTGTATGGATGCCGCATATCCGTTCGGATCGCCGAGAAGAGCGCCGATGGGAATGTCGCTCCAAGATCTCACGCCATTCACTTTAAGTTGTTGGCCGATCATCTTCGCTCACTGCCTTCTCTCGCTGCTCTTACTCTCATGTCAGGTAACATGCAACACTTTGTCATTCCTCGATTTTTTTTTTTTTTTTTTTGTTGATAGGACACTCCACAGAGGACACTTAATTAGGCACACCTGCACATCTGTCCATTCTGTCTTATCACATATGCCGTCATTTTATTTGCTTGTTTACTTTCATGGTACGTGGACTAGCTGCAAGTTGTTCAATATCACACTCTTGACGTTTCTAACATTTTTAGTCACGTGACCACCTTGATACAAATCATAAATATTGTTCAATACTGTATTTATAGCCATTTTTAAGAACATACCTGAGTAGCATTGACTGCAGTTTTTTTGGGCAACTGACCAGGCCTACAATAATAGACATCTTGTTTAATTTGTGCCAAATGATAGCATAAGAAAAGCTTCCGCATGACCTCTTTTGCTAAAATCTGGTTATCAAAAAAAATAAAAAAATAACAACACCCCTCAGTACAACCACAGCAATAGCAAAACATACAGGTATTGTTGAATTAGTATAAAATAAAAACACTGGAAAGTCTGCAGCGCTCGCATTGCCTATAAGAGCTAAATCAGGTATAGCCAAAATATTAGCAACACCTTTCAGTAATTCTTCTACACTTAAATAAACATAACTTAAAACCTTCCTAGAGGCAAATTTGTATGTAGCCAAATGTAGTAGCCAAAATGTTAGGACTACATTTACATGCTTAATCCTTTCCTTTCCAAAAATGTCTTAACTAAGCATTATCTGTGTAAAGACAACCTATACGCTTTTTGATTTGTATGTCACCATATTGTGCAGGTACACCTAATGTTGTGGCCAAAGAGAGTAGTTAATACATGTCAGGTTGGCGGTGACACAGCTCATGGCGCGCAAATATCACCAGTGGGAACATGGAGTGTTTTTTTCCCCCGACACCATTCGTCAATCTCAGCGGGATGCGTGCGGCAGGCATATGCCAGCGCTGAGTAGTGTAACCTGTGCCCCCCCCCCCCACGTTGCTGCCTACAGATACACGGTGAGATGTTGCTCACGCACACGCACTGCGAGCAGGGTTCACGTGTAATGTGATCCGCTTGAGTTTGCAAGTCCACCCACTCGCACTCCTCGGGGCGGCCTGCTGCCCACACTCCTGTTTGGTGGGTGGGTGGCTTCTTACAGGGATTGCAGCTGGAGATGTGCTACTATTCCGCGTGAGCCCAGTCACAACAGAGAGGATGCCGAGCACAATCGAGCACGTGTGCGTTGCGAGGATGGCAGCTCAGTCTTGTATTTTCTTTTTCTTTCTTTTTTTTTCGTGTTTTCCCGGTTCCGAACAAAGGGAGAACTCCAGAGGTCATGCTCGCAGACCGTGGCAGAGAAAGTTAGCCAACAGTGCCAGCTGGCGTGCCACTGTAGAAGATACCCTCCACTTCCCCCGCCGCCGCCTCCCCCACCTCCCCCGCGGCTACTGGGCGCCACAGGTAAGGACTCCAGCATCTGTCTCACTCTTCTATGCTCTCTTTCCAGTGATGGACTGTACAATACTTTTACTCACTAAATTAAAACACAGGCACTGTATCTATATCAGGGGTGTCCAAACTTTTTCCTCTGAGGGCCGCATACAGAAAAATACAAAGCTGCAAGGGCCACTTTGATTTATTATTATTTTTTTTTAGTTATTTATTAACACATTCATTGCCAGACCAGCAAAAAATGCATCATTTGACGTCTTTTTCCGTCAATGGCAGTGAATGAGTTAAACATGGTAAAAATCAATGAAGCAATTATAAATTGTTGATATAATATACAGTTACTTATTGAAAACTGCTAACAGTCACAAGGCAAATAGTGACCCCTGTGTGCCACTATAATAGATCTGCCTCTCCACTGAGCAGCAGCTGATCCCAACTTGACATTCTGAACCACAAGAACAATCGCTCGTCAACTGACCACACTTAACCATTTATGTGATGTTTTCACATTTTTTTTCCCATTAATAATTAACCATTAATTAATGTGATGTTTTCACAAATTGGACGTTGACACTAAGAAACAAGTGGATGAAACTATTTTTATTTCTGGAACTGAATTATTAGCTGCAAATTTGTGTCTTTTGCATGGCTAGAAATGTTTAATCCACCCTCTTTTTTCTTTCTTTTTTTTTTTTAAATAAACAGCATTGAAAAATTATTTTTAGTATTTGCCGCGGGCCGCCCAAAAATTTTATCGCGGGCCGCAAATGGCCCCCGGGCCGTAGTTTGGACACCCCTGATCTATATTTTCAACTTCTTTGTCAAAATAGGCGCGTCACTCTTCCATCATCATTATCATTTGATAACAATTTTTGTTTCACACGTCACAAGGTTAAAAAGCTACGGGCGCAAGTTTTGATAACCTCAAAGCCTATTGCCATTTCCACAACGCTTCATTTCCACGGCGTATTGCATTGCTTTCAGCTATGACTAGCATACAAACCAGGCGTATTGTTATAGTAGCCAAACAACATTTGATCACATTTTCAAATAAATCAAATCCTCACAAATCAAATTATAATGATCCAAAGTCCAATGCATTTCAATGAGCGGACAGCGAGGCTGTTTCACAGAGGAAAGATGCTGCATTCGAGGAAAGTGGGAAATCGTACTCTCACTCGGATTGTGTCAGTTCTGACCTCAAAAGCGTTTGAGGCAAATGTTAATACAAGACATGTTCACAGCATAATTCGGAATGACTATGTTAACCAGGACAACAAATAATTTATTGTAATCAACCATCTTTGTTGTTTACATTTGCCTCAAACACTTTGAGGGCGGAACTGAGACACTCCGATTGGGATAAATCCGGCTACAAACCCTCCTTGAATGCGCACAAGACCGCCATTTTGACTTGTGACGTCATTTCGGAATTGCCAATTAGCCAATGCTAGCTAGCATGACAAAAGAAGAAAAAAAAGAAGGGAAGTTTGTTGTTTGACTGTAAAAATTCTTTCTTACTGTTGTACTTAAGTAGGCTACTTACATTTAAGAGTCTGAACTTTGCTGAAGTGTATATGAAATCTTGTCCATGCGGCCTTATTTAATAGAATTCTTAGATGTTGTCAACTGCAAGAATGATTCGTGGCAAACGTGTCACGTCTTATGCTAGCTCAAAACCACCATCTTCTGCCATTGAATTTCTCAATGTAATCTGTAAAAACACAAACAAAGGTAATGTGTATTTGTTCAATAGTTAGCATGCTAACTTAGTATTGTTTTTTTTATTTCTGAATTCTTGTTAGCAAAGGTTATGGGAACAAGATTTGATAACCTACAATAGAACTTTATTAGCCAACGCTAGCTAGGACTCGAAAAAGTGTTGATTGTGTTACTTTTCTACTCAGTACATTCAGAATCTGAACTTTTACTCAAGGATTTGAATCAGTGCTTTTTGCTACACGTATACTTCTACAGAGTGAGTACTTTTGCCACTTCTGCCTCTCTCCCAGCTTTCCACGCGACATACTTCCTTCCGTGCGGAAACGCACCATCCGTCCTCTCGAGTTTTTACACGTGTATGCCCGTGCATGTGATGGAGCCAACAGGAGGTTGACAGCGGAGCTAATTTATGCTGGGCCTGACCTTGGGGAGTACCCAGCTGCCTGTGAGATCCAAAAGCCTGCTGGGCCGCCGAGCTCACTGGCTCATTGCGAGGGTTTCCCCTGAAGGACCCCCTGATTAAAACACAGACGACTTAATTTAATTAGGTATAATTCGATCAAGAGAAGACGCTAATGAAGCAGCACACTTTTTTGTTTTGAAGATGGGCTGGCGGCGATTAAGTGTGTGTTGTGTTTCAGCGCCTGTTGCGGTAGTCTGAAATCCGCTGATAGGCCAACATATTTCACCTGCTAGCACGTTGAAAGTGGATATGATTTGTACATGGCCCCGTTAATGAACAGTGCACTGAAATATGGGCGACAGGCGTTGCTGATGATGCAGCCATTGTGAGCTATTACTATGACTCTTTAGAATCACTCACCCTGAGCTCCTGACATGAGGAGGGATGAGTACTTCATCATCAGCAGACAGTACTGGAAAGGTTTTCATCAATCTGCTCCAGTTATTTATTTATTTTTTGCCCACTTTATGTACCCAGTGGGCTTCCTTTGAATGAGGAGTCACAGAGCCTCTTTGTGATTGTTTTCAAGGTCACCGGGTAAACGCCGCCAGAAACATCTGACAGCAAGGTCAAGTGGGGCTGTGAATGCTCAGTTTTTTAAACTAGGTTGTTTTTGGCAGTTGATTTAAAAGACAGCAGTTATGTTTTGACTGAGTTTTGCGTCGGGACATGGGGTCATTGAATTGCTATGGTCCTGTATATGTCTAGTGTAATGATGATGATGAAGTCAGTTGCTATGTCCATTTTTATAGTCCTGTAATGAAGATGATGATGAAGTTGTCAGTTATGCAGTTGCTATGTCCCTTGTTATGATGAAGTTGTAAGTTGTTTTGCAGTTGCCGTGTCCCTTGTGATGATGTCAGTTGCTATGTCCCTTGCTATGTCCATTTTTATGGTCCTGTAATGAAGAAGATGATAAAGTTGTCAGTTATGCAGTTGCTATGTCGCTTGTTATGGTGAAGTTGCAAGTTGTTTTATAGTTGCTATGTCCCTTGTGATGATGATGGTCATTACTTGTTCTCTCCTTTTTATGGTCCTGTAATGAGGATGATGATGATGAAGTTGTCAGTTGTTATGCAATTGCTATGTCCCTTGTTAAGATGAAGTTGTAAGTTGCTTTGCAGTTGCTATGTCCCTTCTTATGACAAAGTTGTAAGTTGTTTTGCAGTTGCTATGTCCCTTGTGATGACGATGTCAGTTGCTATGTCCCTTGTTCTGTCCTTTTTATGGTCCTGTAATGAGAATGATGATGAAGTTGTCAGTTGTTATGCAATTGCTATTTCCCTTGTTATGATTAAGTTGTAAGTTGATTTGCAGTTGCTATGTCCCTTGTGATGATGATGATGATGATGATGTCAGTTGCTATGTCCCCTGGTATGTCCCTTTTTGTGGTCTTGTAATAAAGATGATGGTGATGTTGTCAATTGTTATGCAGTTTCTATGTCCCTTGTTATGATGAAGTTCTACGTTGCTGGGGAGTTGCTATGTCCCTTGCTATGTCCCTTGTGATGTTGAAGTTGTCAGTTGCTATGCAGTTGATATGTGCCTTGTTGTGATTAAGCTGTCAGTTGTTGCTGTTGTGTTCCTGCAATTGTCACTCTTAGGTCTTGAATTTTAGGGGTTGTATTTGTGACCCATATTTTGTCATGTAAGCTTATATTCCTCGATCATTCACTTTAAATTCTGTGCAGGAAACACACATGGCCCGTGCAAAGTACATTTATATGGAACTGTAAGTAGACCTCCACTGGCGGAAGATAAAATGTTGAAAGTGGGCAGCTCTAAAGATCCAATATATGTATTTTTACAGCCCCCTGAGTGCCCATTGTCAGTCAAAGGCACAACAAAATGAAAAATAATGCTGACTAATTAATTTTACAACAATTTCACTTGCCTTTTGCAATTTAATTGTGTTATCTGTAAAAGGTGTTTTCAGTTTATGACATTAGGTTCTAAAGCTTATAGTATAGAAGTGTTCATACACATATATATTTAGTGTAAATGTGAATTTACTACTGCATCAACATAGCGTAATGACTTAGTGATGTACGTACTTCAGACTCAGTCCACTGAATAAACCGAGGAACCATTCTGCAAGGCTTAGCAAAACACATCAAAAGAATTTCGGCATTTTTACTAAATTGTTGTCATGTAACAGCCTTGATGAGCTGTTCCGTGTTGTGAGAAAATATAACAAGTGGGCCCATTTAGTGCGTTTTATCTCCTTTACAAGACTGTTTAAAAAAAAAAAAAAGGGGTGGAGACCTCATGAATGATTCACTTAATGGAGGCTCACTTTAATCCTTGTAACTGCATAATTATCATCCCATTCTTTCATCTCAGGTTTGAAGTTTTGCTCCAAAGTGTAATCGTTAGAAGGAAATGAATATGGATGGACAGAAAAACAATCTTTAAAAAAAAAGAAAAAAGTAATTGGTTAATTGGAACCTTCCCTTTAACTGAAACCTGTGTTATGGGGTGATAAAATGATAAATTAAGAAATGTAAGCATGATTGATTGAGTGGTTCTATTTAGTGTGACTTATAACATGACCTTTATGCATATTAATGAACACCAAAGTAGATAAATAGATAGATAGATAGATAGATAGATAGATAGATAGATAGATAGATAGATAGATAGATAGATAGATAGATAGATAGATAGATAGATAGATAGATAGATAGATAGATAGATAGATAGATAGATAGATAGATAGATAATGTAGCTAGCTGGCAGTTTAATTTAGCTAACTGGCGAGATAATTTAGCTAGCTAGATAAGCTGTACTATAGATAGATAGATAGATAGATAGATAGATAGATAGATAGATAGATAGATAGATAGATAGATAGATAGATAGATAGATAGATAGATAGATAGATAGATAGATAGATAGATAGATAGATAGATAGATAGATAGATAGATAGATAGATAGATAATGTAGCTAGCTGGCAGGTTAATTTAGCTAACTGGCGAGATAATTTAGCTAGCTAGATAAGCTGTACTGTAGATAGATAAGATAGAGATAGATAGATAGATAGATAGATAGATAGATAGATAGATAGATAGATAGATAGATAGATAGATAGATAGATAGATAGATAGATAGATAGATAGATAGATAGATAGATAGATAGATAGATAGATAGATAGATATATCTATAGATAGATAGATAGATAGATAATGTAGCTAGCTGGCAGGTTAATTTAGCTAACTGGCGAGATAATTTAGCTAGCTAGATAAGCTGTACTATAGATAGATAGATAGATAGATAGATAGATAGATAGATATATCTATAGATAGATAGATAGATAGATAATGTAGCTAGCTGGCAGGTTAATTTAGCTAACTGGCGAGATAATTTAGCTAGCTAGATAAGCTGTACTATAGATAGATAGATAGATAGATAGATAGATAGATAGATAGATAGATAGATAGATAGATAGATAGATAGAAGCACTACAATCTCAAAGTTGCTGATGCATACATTGTAATACAAGTGAGCGAGTCTTTCTGCACACACAACTAATGTGCGGTGTAAGAGTGCTGGCGTAAGGGAACCTAAATGATTTATGCTGTCATGTACATGGATATCATTGACTGTTAAACAGAAGAACCGGGACCTTCGGAGTCGATTCATGTATCGTGTTGACGTGATCCTGCTTTTCTTCCCTCCAGTGGCAGAACCCATGGTGCCCTCGGTGAGACCTTGGTGGACAGACATGGACTTAATAGTGCTGGGAACAGTGGGCTGTGCCTCGGCACTTTTCCTTCTCTCAGCTGTCATCATTTGCTACAAGGCCATCAAGAGGTCGGTAGTCCTTTTTTTCTTCTTTAAACTGCTGTCATGTTTTGCAGTTCACTCAACCGTCTGCCATAGATGGGGCGAACAGCAGCAGTGAGACTGTAACAATGAATATACAGGACTGTCTCAGAAAATTAGAATATTGTGGTAAAGTCCATTATTTTCTGTAATGCAATTAAATAAGCAAAATGCCATACATTCTGGATTCATTACTAATCAACTGAAATATTGTAAGCCTTTTATTGCTTTAATATTGCTGATTATGGCATTTTCAGCCAAATATCTTATCTCAAAATATTAGAATATTTCCTCAGACCAAGTAAAAAAAAATGCCATAATCAGCAATATTAAAATAATAAAAGGCTTGCAATATTTCAGTTGATTTGTAATGATTTCAGAATGTATGGCATTTTTGCTTATTTAATTGCATTACAGAAAATAATGGACTTTAGCAAAATATTCAAATTTTCTGAGACATTCTTGTAGAGAGATTGTTTCCATGTTGAAAATGGCCAAAATAGACTAACAAAAGTGAAAAAAATTTTTAGTGCTTGTATACTGAAAATAAAAGCCTTCTAATTTGTCAACAATTCTGCCGAATTTGAACGATAAATTAAGTACTGTAAATAAAATGAGGTTTCAAAATCGTGGAAAATCAAGCCCTCGTCTCTGCTATCAGACGGTGAAGGCATTTAATACCATTACTGCAAACGAAGTCTACTTCATGGAGCATTTTTCCCCATGCCTTCACATAACTACATGATTGAAATTTCGGGATTTTCTCGAACGGCCGGTCCATATTCAGACACATAAGCCCCACCCGCCCTCAACAAACAACAACCAACGACAACCAACGAATAGTAATCGCTTGGTGAACGGCTTATTCCGGTTTACTGTTTATGTTGCACGGTTCCTAGCTTGTCGAGTACTTGGTCGTATGTGTGGAATTCATTGTTGGATAATCACAATAGAGGTTAAACGGAGTTGACGACATCAGTGCACTTGTAACTTCCCGTCGAAATAAGTACTTGACGTCAGGCTATGGCACAGCAATTATTCTGTTTGGAGCAACAGGGGCATTGAAACAGAAGATAGTCGACATGCAATTTGACACGTGGGATATTTGTGTTGTGTCATGTGAGGGTTAAAGGTCGTTAAATCTCAGAATTAGTTGGAGATGTCTCAGAGGAAGAGTGACGATTTCCAAACCGACTGCCTGCTTATGTTGCTTTTCATTTACATAAGTACATCTCACAATGGCGGCTGGACGCACGGGAAGGAAAGCAAAGAGGAATCTCACGTGGGTGCTGGTGTGACAAAAAAAAAAAAAAAAAACGTTTTCCCCTGTTTTGCTTCTTAGAGGAAAGGCTGCGTGAAGTTTTGTCCTGCAGCGAAAGCCAGGCCCATTTCTGTGTGCCATTCAGTGTCACACATGCACTCCCAATTACACGTTAATGTTGGCAGCCATTTAATAAAGACACACGCACACACACACACACACCGATTCCCATTGCATTCATGTGCGCAATCATCCATAAACATCTTGACATATTTACACGCCCGTGTGAGAGTAACTCCAGATGTGTATGCTAAATCAGAGCTGTTTTATTTGCCCGTGATGAATCCACATTTTTGTTACGTTATATTTATTGAACTATATTAAGCCTCCCTCAGCAGAACTCAATTTCTCCTTCCTCCAAACAACAAATAGGCAAAGTCAGGCAGCGGAAGTAATGGGTGGTTGGCTCAGGAATTCATTATGGCAATTCTCCAGACCCCACCCCCCACCCCTGTGTAGCCAAGGGGCACCTTTTTATTTATTTTTAATGCAGCAGCGGCAGGAAAGTGTTGTTGCGATACAGGCTCCATCCCCAAACCCAAGTCATTATTTATGAATTAATTTGCGCAGTCATTCAGTTGCAGGCCACATCTTTTATACATGCAAGCGGGTCGTGTCCTGAAGCCCCGTGGGCTCCAGACTGCATGCAGACTCCAGTGCCATGCCACTTAAAACCAGGTCCAGTCAGAGCTCATTATACATTCATTTGTCAGCGACAAGCAATCTTAGGATAAATGGGCTTCCTTTGGCATTTGTCACGGCTGCCCTAATCGTTTAAAAGTCAGGGCAGAATAAATGACGATGAAAAGGGACGATAAAATGTTCTGTGGCAAGGACAGCCGGGAAAGTCATTGAGAATCTTATGACACGTTTTTTTTTCAATGTGAAAGACACACACACAATATGCTGTGCTTATAGTTTGTGGTATACTTGGGAGGACCAACAAATCACATGACATGCAACAATATATCCATTAACAATTGCGAGTGTCCTTTCACAATCATAATGTTTTGTTTTGCTAAGACTGACAGGTGAGAGGCAACATGGTGCCACAGGGCATCGAGCCCAAAAATACAAAGCTGTAGCAGTAGTAGTTGCAGAAGAAGAAGAAGTAGAAGAAGAAGAAGATTTAGTAGTAGTAGTAGAAGAATAGTAGAAGAAGAAGAATAGTAGAAGAAGAAGAAGTAGAAGAAGAAGAAATAGTAGAAGAAGAAGAAAAAGAAGTAGAAGAAGAAGAATTAGTAGTAGTAGTAGTAGTAGTAGAAGAAGAATAGTAGAAGAAGAAGAAGAAGAAGAAGAAGAAGAAGAATAGTAGAAGAAGTAGAAGAAGAATAGTAGAAGAAGAAGAAGAAGAAGTAAAAGAAGTAATAGTAGAAGAAGAAGTAGTAGAAGAAGAAGTAATAGTAGAAGAAGTAGTAGAAGAAGAAGTAATAGTAGAAGAAGAAGAAGTAGAAGAAGAAGAAATAGTAGAAGAAGAAGAAAAAGAAGTAGAAGAAGAAGAATTAGTAGTAGTAGTAGTAGTAGTAGAAGAAGAATAGTAGAAGAAGAAGAAGAAGAAGAAGAAGAAGAAGAATAGTAGAAGAAGTAGAAGAAGAAGAAGAAGTAGAAGAAGAAGAATTAGTAGTAGTAGAAGAAGAATAGTAGAAGAAGAAGAAGAAGAAGTAAAAGAAGTAATAGTAGAAGAAGAAGTAGTAGAAGAAGAAGTAATAGTAGAAGAAGTAGTAGAAGAAGAAGTAATAGTAGAAGAAGAAGTAGAAGAAGAAGAAGAAGAAGAAGATATATACAAATATCTTTTCCAATGTTACACAGAAAAAGTTGTACAGTCAAACAGTAATTTTCAGATGTGGCTAGGCTATGTTTTAGCTTCTCTGTTCACTTCATTGCGGTTGCAAACTCTTCATTTTGTTGACTGGACATTTACCAGGCACAAGGATTTGCCATCATAGACAATACACACGTTTATTATGGGGGCGGCCATTTTGCCAATTGCTGCCGACTGGAAATGACATCACGGTTGCGCGTGGCTCAGGTAATGACCGATCACGGCTCAAACGGTTTTATGAGATTGGTCATGTGACGTAGAAAAGAGGTGAACCGATTTTGGTTTCTTATCTGAGCAACCGTGATGTCATTTTCAGTTGACAGCAAGTGGCAAAATGGCTGCCGCCTAAGTTGGATAAAAGAACAGGTGGATTTTGAGGCTTTATTCATATTCCACAAACACAATATTAATCAGAACACTGTTTAGACTCATGAGGCTGTATAGAACATATTGTTTAAAAAAATATTTAAATGAGTCCGTTACCAGTTTGTGTGCAATTTAGTTCCTCATCATACGCTTCGGATTGATGATTGTTCATATTTGTGTTGGACGGTTCGTCAACGAAGAAAATGAATAAAGTAAATAATCAAATAAAGTAAATACGATGTACCTGACAGTATCATCCTTTTCCTGTAATTCACCAACCAGCAGTTTTTCCTTTCTTTATGTTTGATAAATTCATTGTAATATTGAAAAAGTTGGAGCATTCACTGTCAGTCAATTAGCAGACAGCAGTGTGTCTACGTATACTCTTTCCACAAAAACATATCACCTGAAAAGGTACAAAAGAGTAGGACGGTTTGCGTCGTAAAAAAAAAAAAAGACATTTGTAAAATCCATCTTCAGTTAAAAACAATGCTGTTGAAACCGTGGTTTTCATCAATAAGTGTGAAGGGATCGTCAGAGAGAAATAAACCACATCAGTTGACTTCTTGCAGGCCCTCATTGCTTCGGGCTTTCGCAAATAAAATCATCTGGATGAGGGCCAGGGCAAGAGCGCCGCAGACAGCCGAGGAGGTCAGGCCACAGCCCTCCTGGCCTTTTCTTATTTTTTATCATCTTGGCCTGCCACTCATGTGTCACAAGCAAAGGTCCTGGAAGGGAAAAAAAAAAGATGAAGAAAAAAAAAAACACTTCCCTACTATTCTATTCTATTGAGAGTGCACAGCAGCAGCAGCAACAGCAGGGAGGCTCGTGTGCGCAAGCATAAAGAAGAGGATCAGACACATGCTGCCTCTCAGTGTTGCCGTTGCATTCCGAGCAAAAGACATGAAGCCGCTCTCCCTCCCGGCTGTCTGCCAACCCAGAAAGCCAAAATAAACAAAGCTCAGCCCGACGTGCTAATGGAGCGAGATGCTTTTCCTAATCACTTAGCGCTCCGGGAGGCTTGTCTAAAAGCGGATATTACTCCACAGCTGCTCCCGACCGATTCAAGGGCAATGCAGTACATCCAAGAAACTTGTTAAACGTTAAGCTAGGCGGCTTCTAATGTAGTATTTCATCGCTTAGCATCCCAGTTTTTATAGCTGAAAATCCATGATAAACATGTTCGGAGCACTGTGTTGTGTTGTGAATGTGAACCACCCACCGAATGTTACTCGAACTTCCAGATGGTAATTGTAAACAGCACGTTTCGCATGTCCTAATTTCACTACGAGCCCAAACTTCAAACGGGACTACGATTGGACAGCTTTCCTATCAAATATTCATCTAACATGTGAAGTGTTGTGTTGCCACCTGCCACATGTCAACAGCTTGGCATCCATTATTGAAAATATGCGTACAGGTCTTATCGGAGCCCCGAGAATGCCGCAAGCAACATGGTCAATTGGAGTGGTTGTTAATGGGATGATGCACCTTGCAGCAGTTGCATCACAATAAATTAGAATATTGTGGGGAAAAAAAAAGTTTATTTCTACCTTATTTCGTTCTTTAGTAATCACCATTTGAAAATAGGTCATTTGATTGACAATCAAGCGAAAATCAAAAAATTAGAAAACATACTTTTACATTAGATCCATTTTGTGCACAACAATGACTTTGATACGAATATTTTTTTTGTTTCGTGACGGTCTATGAATTTGATTTAATGTAAAAAAGGCTTTGATCATTCACGTCATCCTTGAAAACGTTCCGTCATGTTTCATTGTTAATTCCATACACTTTGAGCCCGTTGAAAAGAGATAAAATGCTGCCATCTGCTGGCCATAGTTAGTGGCTGTTTTTGATTCCACAATCCATTGAACAGGCAGCGCTACATTTGACGTTGCACTTCCCATTGATTTAAAAAAAAAAAAAATTGAAGTTGACGTCATTTAATGTTTATACATTGTGATTTTACTAATTGTTATTGAACATTTTTGGCAGTAAAAGGGTTAAAAAGTTAGAACAAGTCCGCACATTTGGGCCAAATTTCTACAAACTATGAGTTCAACATTTGCAGAATTGACCAAATTGTAAACAAGTTGTTGCTTCCTAAATCGGAAGATGGTTCATTTTTTGTAATTTGTTTTATTATTTTTGTTTTATTTTATCCTACTAAGTTCTCGTTCTTTGCGACTCCTGTCCCCGTAGTTGCTTTTTTTGTAGTCTAGTACCCTATTTAAATTCCCATGTAGATTAGAAAATTAATATGCATGGAATGAAAACGTGATTGTGTACTGTGTGTGTGTGTTTGAATCAAAGTTATTAACCTCTAAGCTGTTAAAATAACTCAAAACTCTCCAAATGGAACATCAATCTAATTAACGACAGTTTTAACGAGGGTTTTCGTCGGTACTCTTTGAAAAAGAATCCAAAAATGGACCTCTCAGTGTGTAGTAAATCTGTATATTGTATATGAGTTACACTTTTTTTTTAATTGAACCATAATCTCCCAATTGATCGATAGAATTAAATCCAAAGTAGTGAGTCATTGGTGGGAAGTTGCACACATGAATACGACTGTTGTTTTCAAACTAGGAGAATCCCCAAATTGCCTGTTTTGGTCCCCTTGAGAATGCCGTCAGTATACCCAAGCGCCCATAGCCAACAGTCACATGGACCCATCATCACCCACGCAACAGAATGTGCTTCCCCCTCCGGGCTGGGCTATCACATCTCTTAGGCTTTCCCAGGGTCCTGCGGGGACACGGCGAGCAGCATCTGTCTCCAAGGAAGCGTACGTCATGACTCATTCTTTGTTTACAACGAAGCCGTTAGCCGGAAGCACCACCTCCAACAACCTCAAATACTTTTTAGGGACGTGTACATGTTCACTGGGTTTTAGTCAACAAAGGACAAGAATCGACACTACAGTACCGTGTTATTGTCTGATTTGTTTTGATTCAATTTATTTTCTGTTTCATGCATTTTCGCTGTGTCCATTTTTTAATGTTACGTCTTGCTTGTTAAGTTTTGGTTTGGTCAGTTATGGCGCTCTGGCTTCTCACATTTTGTCCAGGTGGCTCCTCGTTGTCTCATCAGTTTGCTTTTATTGCGGTTTGAAAAAATGATGGATGGATAGATAACAATAGCTTGGTTTGTTTCAATTTTTGGCGGTTTACTTCTTATGTTTCTGTCAGTTGTTAAGCACCCTTCTCATGTTATGTTCCCAGTTGTGATGTGTCTGCTCCCGCTGTTGGTTTGTTACTTTACATCTTGGTTTTTATTTACGGTATTTTTTTGGAAGCCCCCAAATTTCAAACTGTGACACTCAAGGTTGTAAATGGGGTGCAATAAATTACTTAAGAATTCAGTCACATGGCACAAGAAAACACGCTCAGTCACACTATACTTAAAGACACTGTAATACGTAGAAATAACTTTTGCAAAGTTTCAGTTTTACTAGCCCGTAGCTTAAATAGTGTCCAATGGTGCGCGTGTGCATGAGTTGCCCCTCCCCCACATGTTTAATTGTAATTCGCAGCTCTAGTTAGGGCCCAAGCAGCTACCGCTGCCATCTGCTGGCCATAGTTAGTGGGTGTTTTTTGATTTCACAACTCATTGAGCCGACTGCGCTGCACTTGGACGTTGCACTGACCACTGATATATTCACAAAAAAAAAAAAAAAAAAAAAGTAGTTGACGTCATTTAACGTTTATGGCGGCATACATCGTGATTTTATTAAACGTTATTAAACGTTTTTGGCGGTCAAAGAGTTAATAAACGGTTAACTTTCTCTGTGGGCCCACACACCGAAACAACACCAAGCAAGGCAATAATTAATTTTTCATTTTGTAGGCCAAGCCTTTAAAACATGTACAGTTTGATATATTGACACCAATTCACTAAATTGACTTAGCACTCTCTTTAAAAATGTGAGCCTGTTCTTCACATGTGGTCATTCCATCAATATTGACGGAAAGTCCATCAATCCGTCACAACATTATGACGGATGCCGTGTTTGCTTCGAAAGACGGAATGATTGACAGATGCCTATTTCGCTGTGGAATGATTGTTGGATGATTACATAATTCATTGTCGCACCAACCTCTGATGTTCTTTATTTATCCATTCCACCCCCTCCTCAGTTTTTTTTTTTTTTTTTTTGTGGAAAATCAGATCTCAAAAATCCATAAGGTCACACATAAACCCAACCATTTCACTTGGCGGCATAGAATACATCATGATTCTTGTCGTGGCAACACAGTTGAGAGCAACTTTGTTCAGGGATGAAAGTCCTCTCTTGGACTAGACAGCCGAGCAGGAATACTGAGGAGTCGTGTCGTGCGTGAGTGGCGGAGGCCATGACAGCCCCAGACAGCGCCAAGTGACATAACGGTTTAACAGGTGTGACAAAATCACATTCACATTCGAAAATGGGGGCAAACCGAAAACGAGGGCTGACGAATCAACTCGACAGTGGGAAAGCGTTCAAACGGTGATGAGTGTGCAGAGGGAAAAAGAGTCTTGGCAAACCAAAGCAGAAATGTACTAAAACATAACCTAAGACGACAAAACGGCAAGAGGTGGAAATAAGACAAAATTTGGATTTTCATTTGTCATTTGTACAACATGCAAAAGCAAAATTCTGTGCATCTGGAAAACAGACTGATAAACGAGTAAAGGAAGAAAACTAGATAGATAAATAAATAAATAAATAAACATCCCAGATGGATGTGCCCATAACACTCCACCAGGGAGGCATCCAGGTGGCATCCTGATCAGATACCCGAGCCACCTCATCCGGCTCCTCTCAATGTGGAGGAGCAGCGGCTCGACTCGATGATCGAGTTTCCCACCTTTTTTTCCAAGGAAGAGCCTGAACACTCATTTCGGCCACTTGTATCTGTGATCTTGTAATTTTAGGTGAGGTTAGGAATGTCGATCAATTGGTAAATCGAGAACTTTGCCTTTCAACTCAGCTTCTTCTTCACTACGACAGCCTGATGATAACAGAGGCTGCACCAACCTCCCATCACTGGTGAACGAGATCCCAAGAAACTTGAACTCCTTCACTTGGTCTCAGATTTGGAGGTGCCGATTCTCATCCCATGGAATGTGGGAGGAAGTTGGAATATGCATGTAAATCCCATGCAAGCAATGCGGATAAAATACAAACTCCACACAGGAAGGCCACCAAGCTAGACAATCGTTTGTTTGTGTTTTTTAGCTAGCAGGCTACTTCCTGGTTTGTGGACGATAACAAATAGTTGGATAGGGTTCTCGAACAATTTCTTCCTTGGGACAACTTTGCCATGGTGACTCGAGTGAAAAGAGAAAATTAATTAGTGTAACGTGCTAAATTCACTTAGATTGCAGGTTACTTCCTGGTTCATGGCAGATGACGTACCATGACTGTACAAGTTTATTTTTCTTTATTTTTGAGGCAGGGGAAACAGTCTCATTCATTCATTCATTCATTCATTCATTCGTTCATTCATTCGTTCGTCCGTCCGTCCGTCCGTCCGTCCGCCCGCCCGCCCGCAGGCCAGCAGGGCTTCAATGCATTGACTCACCAATTGTTTGGTCAGGCGATGATGTCAGGAACCGGGTTATGGATGTTGGGTAGTTTTGAAGAGGTGATATGTATATAATACTAATCCTTTGGTTTGAAATATTACAGGATATCAAATGATAGTAAAATAATAATATGACTAATACAACTAATACGACTAATGCAACTAATGCTTGAAAAACCTTATCAAGCCGAGAGGCCTACCTAGCTTGTCTTCCCTCACACACACACACACACACATACAAACCAACCAGAGCAAAGGCAGCCATCTTGCTTTTAAGCCTTTTACCCAGCAGGAAGTGCACATCTAAATGCAGTAGCCATACCTGGCCAGTGGGGGCATACTAAACATAAAATTACCACTATGGTCAAACCTTCAAAACAAAGCAGAACTAACACAAAATTACAACTTGGATAAATGCTTATTTCAACTTAATCTCTTTACAAATTCATTAACTTATTAATTCCAAGTCCCCTTCGCGATAATGGCTCCAACAGTATTAAAGGGTACTAAGTAGTTAGCGGGTGCACGTTGGGTCTGGACCGGTCTGAGAAGGAGCGGTCAAAGTCGTAGCTACCAGTCGTTGCTTTTGAAAGACAAGATGTCGCTCAAGGCTCCTCTGCGTTGGAGAGTACGCTGTACGCTGCTGAACGGGACAATGACTGTACTAACTGTATTCACATGTGTCTCTTGAGTTACATAAGCCAGGCCAGTTGAGGGGGTCGCCGCACAAGGCACAGTACACTGGACAAATATAATAAGCACAAAGGCGCACAGGAGTGCATGAAAGGAGCGTCAGTGAATGAAACTAGCCTTCAATTCGTCCCATCTTTAGTTTTGCACCGGGAGGTACGTTCACGTATGGATGAATGTTATTCCCAGCTTGTTTCGACAGCCGCACACGTACTCATTACTTAGGGGAGGGATTGCATCTCGCAGTCGCAGGAGGTAATTGCCTTATCGCCTGCGTCGCAATGCATCTTTTCCCCCCTGCAAATGTGACCTTTGAACACAGGCCTTATTAGAAAGGATGGACGAGACAGAGGAAATCAAATCGGCCTCTTGAATAACTCAAAAGTTTCTTTTTTTTAATGGCGTGGCCTTTAGCTGACATGGGGCACGATGTGGAATAGTCGTGCCCATTGATAAGGTGGCAGCATTTAATTTCCTCTCACTTCCACTACCTACATTTGCGAGTGCAATGAGACATATGCAGATTACAACGGACGCCTGAACCAAAAATGAAAAATAAAAAAAAAACAGGGGAACTAACTGATGAGCCAATAGTCAGGTCAATTGTTTCTAATTTTTAAGCGAATTTACTGAAAATGCGCAAAACGGACATGCGGCTTGTGCCCATTTCCATCTGTTCTTCTTTTGCAAATATTGAGAAAGGACTCCGCCACACCGTAGGTGGCAGTATACACCAAAGAAGTGTGATCCACCAGTTTTTAAAAGAAGAAGAGGAAGCGACTGAGGCGTGCGATGACGTCGTATGTGTCATGACTAGGGTCATGCAGGGGTTATGTTTACTGTCATGACTAGGGTCATGCAGGGGTTATGTTTACTGTCATGACTAGGCTCATGCAAGGGTTATGTTTACTGTCATGACTAGGGTCATGCAAGGGTTATGTTTACTGTCATGACTAGGGTCATGCAAGGGTTATGCTCACTGTCATGACTAGGGTCATGCAAGGGTTATGTTTCCTGTCATGACTAGGGTCATGCAAGGGTTATGTTTACTGTCATGACTAGGGTCATGCAAGGGTTATGCTTACTGTCATGACTAGGGTCATGCAAGGGTTATGTTTACTGTCATGACTAGGGTCATGCAAGGGTTATGTTTACTGTCATGACTAGGGTCATGCAAGGGTTATGCTTACTGTCATGACTAGGGTCATGCAAGGGTTATGCTTACTGTCATGACTAGGGTCATGTGAGGGTTATGCTTACAGTCATGATTAGGGTCATGCAAGGGTTATGTTTACTGTTATGACTAGGGTCATGCAAGGGTTATGCTTACTGTCATGACTAGGGTCATGTAAGGGTTATGCCTACTATCATAACTAGGGTCATGCAAGAGTTATGCTTGGGTCATGCAAGGGTTATGTTTGGGTCATGACCGTGAGGTCAAATGTCTGTTTTGAACTGATTAACCAGCATCTAGTTTCAACTGGTAAGACGCTATGCGATGTCAGAAGCTATGTGATGTCAAGAATCTTTTAATCTCTTTATCTGGTCAACAGCCAGTCAGATAATTCCATGTCAGTCCTGTTACCCACAGCCCGGTATACCAAATGACTATCATATCAGGAAATGCATTACAATTTCACTGAAATTATTAAATGCACGTTGGCTTTCATCATATGGCATCAACGTTTAATTAATTAATTAATTTATTTATTTATTTATTTATTTATTTATTTATTTTTCATTGTACGACTTTTGAAGCCTTTGTAGATTTGTCTTGCAATTTGTCCTCATTGTTTTGTTTTTTTTTGTTTTGCCAGGAAACCTTTGCGTAAGGAAGAGAACGGGACAAGTCGCGGGGAATACGCCATGAGCATCCGCACCAAGAAGGCCATGGGTACAAACAACACTGTGGTATAGACTTGACTCCATCTCGGAGCAGGAAGTGACAGCATTCATCATCTTTCAGCACCCCTTCCTCAGTGACACCCTTCTCACCCAGAATGCAACAGGGTTGCGGGGTACCCCCCCCCCCCTCCTCCGCTCGGATCGAGGACGCCAGCGAGCTGAAGAAAAGGTGGAAGGAAATGTCATGAAGGCAAGCGAGGATGAAAGACCCCCCACCCCACCCCTCCCCAAGTGTGTGTTGTTGAAAAGCGTCCCAGCAGGCTGAACACTTGCTCTTAGTAAGAGCAAGTGTTGCTGACAGGCTGCTGACTGTCGGCCAGTCTGCCGCACATCCAAGACCTCACGCGTGCGAAAGAAGCGCAGACAATAGAGCGGCCCCGCGGCGCCATCACACACAATAAATAAACGTGCATGCACTTTTTACAGAGAATGCAACTTTTTCTTTTTTTTCTTTTTTTTTTTTTCGAAATAGTATAGCCTCCATTTTTTGGTTCTGCATTTTTGGAGACGGATGCCTTGCAGGGGCGCGAGCTGACTGTCACTCCTGGCTCCGAGGCGCGCATTCATGACTATGCAATTTAAAGAAATCCATATTTTGAAAAAAAAAAAAAAAGAGAAAAAGAGGAGGCAACATCAACACGTTCTCGAGACTCAGTGTAATATACTTCAGTCATTCATCTATTTATTTTCTCTATTTATTTTTCTACCATTTTTCTTTCTTGTTCTTTTTTTTTTTTTTTTTTAAAGTGAATTATTTATACACAATTTCATTTGGCCACGAATGCCGTTGACGGTGTTGTGGAGACTCTGATGCAGAAAACGGCAACGCTTGTTTTGTCTCTCCGCGTGTCTGATGAGATTCCGTGTTTTTGTCAATGTCACGGTGTGCTTCGGTGAATGCGAGTTCTTTCACGACTGCGTCACACGCTAGCCCACTTTGGAGTTTGTAAAAGTCAAATCGGTACACGACGTACTTCCTTACAAGGGCAGTGGAGCCTCTAAGGTCCAACACAATCCATTTTTGGGACACAAGGAAGACCTCGGAACCTCTAAAATTAGAAACATGTCCCGGAGGGAAATTGTTGCCATCATAAAATCTGCACATGCATTTTTTTTTTCCAGTCACATTTTAATATTCTTAATTGCCAAGCAAGTGTAAAAACAACTCAAATCAAAGAAAATTCCTTTGATAAATTATCAGTAAAATTATAATTTAAAAAAAATTATATATATATATATATATATATATAATAAAATATTGATATATTTATTTTTTATTAATTATATAAATAAATAAATAATTAATTAAATAATTATATATATATATATATATATATATATATATATATATATATATATATATTAATATTCATTATTTATAATTAATTGAATTAATTCATTCTAATTAGCACACCAAAACACCACACAAGCAATCAATAGCTCCTTTAAAAAAATAATAATAATAAAATAAAATAAAAAAATCATCACAATAGATTGCTTTGGTGAAACTGCCCACAATCTGTTAACATTCTCATAGCTCGTCCACATGCTGCAATAAGTTCCATTGCCTGCTCGATAGTTATCATCATATTTGTCTCCATCGTGCAAAAGAAAAACAGAAAAAGCCAAAGAAAAAGCAAACACTTTTGGATCAAATCCAAAGCAAGATTTTTCTGAGGTCTCGCGTCAAACTCGCATTCCAAATTCTGTGAGTTGAGGACGCTTGACTTTAGAGGTTCCACTGGAGCAGAAGTGTTGTCTTGTGCGTGGACTCGACAAACTTCACGTTTTGAAGTGTGTCACCAAGGACTCGTCACCCTTCGCCATAGTAACCGGGGGGGGGGGGGGGGGGGGGGCTGACCTTGTGACTTGGTGAGCGACAGGACGCTCGGCCAATAGTCTGAGATCAGATTGCATCCGTGCGTTTGTGCGTGCAAAGTGCTATCAAGGCCGTCAGTTGAGTAGTTTATTGGCTAACCGGTTAAAAACGAAACGCTTGCATTTAGACATGCGCAGGTCGGAGCCACCAAGCACCCCTCGACCATGTACCCAATTGTATGTGAGTGAGAGACGTGACGGATGCATGAATGTAAATATCGCTATTTAAATTAAATATCTGCCTTCTGGACTGTTAATTCATGCACAGGAACATCATGTTTATAACGTACGTCAAAGGAAAACAACGTGCTACCATTTTAGAGTCGTTAATGTCGTCATGTTGATGGAACAAGCCATTAATGTACATATGGCAATCGATACTCCAAAACACACGCATACACTTTATGCATTACAGCAAACGGAAAGAACCATGTGCATACGTTGATATCCTTGCTGAGTTTTGTAAATAAAAGTGTACATAACAACAGAGTTACCTTTGATTTTGTTGAAAGGACATCGACGCTGTTGCACGCTTGCCGATGGGGATTTTTTTTTTTTTTTTTTTTTTTTAAAGGAGGTGTTATATTTAGCCGTGCAGGTCTGGAGCTGGGCCCCTCCCCTGTGGTGGGGCGACGGGGTGGGCGGGGGGGGGGGGACATGTGCTAAGTCTGCCTCACGCGCTGCATCTTTAATGAGCTGCCATCAGCAGCAGACCTTTTCCAGCCTGCTATGTCACAGAGCAGCAAACGTGCAGGTCACATATTAGCCGCGACGTCAACGTGGAGGCAACAAAGTCAACATTTGAAGTGGAGCGGAATAATGAAGGGCATTTAAAGAGATACGTGACTCAGTCAGCCATTTTCAGCAGTAAAAAGATCACATTTTGTCCAGAATAAATGGGATAACTTATCATTTTTCATGACCAATTAATACCTTACACAAAACTCCTGCTCAGGAAACAAAAACGACCAATCACAGCTCAGGTTTCTAGGGAGAGATGGATGACCTATTTTTCATTTCTTTTACCCTTGCCTTTACTACCATTGTAAATGAAGTGTAACTGTGATAATATCTACCAAAAAAAGTGTTATACACAGCAAAATTACCAGTATTAGATTAACACTCAGTGTTAAATTTAACACTACAAAAGTATTTTTATTTGTCCACACCAATGAGTGTAAATCTAGTTTTCTTAGTTTTCAGGGTGATTCTGTTTTTTTTCTTTAATAAATGCTTAGTTTTAGTTTACTTAGTTTCAGTATTAGCTTTATTTTTTATTTTTTATTATTTTTTATTTTTTTTATTTTTTATTTTTTATGTGTATTACTCGTGCGCAACATTTAAAAAACACCATGGGTGCGACGTCATTATTCCAAGTTTAAATCACAATAAATCTACTAAAAGTCACATTTAAAATCATTCCCAAAGGCTCAAGCATTAAATTAATGACCAAAAACTAAAACAAAGGACATGTTTGCTATAATTATAGTTTTATTTTAGTTAGTTTTGTAAACATAAAATGTAGTTTCAGTTAGTTTTCTTTTTTTAAAAAAAGCATCTTCGTTTTTGTTTTATTTCGTTAACGAAATTGTTTTTTGAATTTTATTTTTTTCGTTAGTTTTAGTTAACTAAAATAACCTTTAATAGCACCTGTGTTTTTCGACACCTTCCCTTCTTACTTTGACCATCTTCAAACATTTTTGTTTTTATTTTCTTTGAACGGAGTCAAATGCCATTTTTAACATATGTCGCGGGCCACTAAAAAAATGGACGGCGGGCCGCAAATGGCCCCCGAGCCGTAGTTTGGACACCCCTGCTCTAGCATTAAAAAAAAAAAAAAAAAAAAACATAAATATGTCTTTGGGACACTGGTATTAATAAAAATAGAACATATTTATCCGTTTTTGGGAGCAAACGAGTTAATCTTGTGGCTACAATACATGTACTGCAAAATGCAGGCTGATTGAGACGAACGCTGAAGAGTCAATGAATTTGAATGTGAATGAGGCACCGTAGACGACTTTTCCAGCCGTGCTCGCTGTGGATGTGCCGCTTGACGCTAACGCCAATGGACGCGCTGAGCAATTTAAACATTCATGCGTTGGCCAGCCCGGCCTGTGTGGCTTTTGCTGTAATAAAAACAAAGTGACAGCACTGGGCGGGGGCACCAGAGATTGTCACTTTCTCAACAGGCTTTACCAGGAATGATTATCTAAAGGACAAAAAAGGATGTTTGCTTTTCAAGGCGCATGAGCAGAGGTGGGAATAAGCAAGGGAAACAATTGTCACACTTGCAATTGCTCTAATCAGGAACACGTTAGGAATCACAAATCTCCTTGCATTTGGTTAGTTTTTTGTTTTTAGTCCACATTTGAATACAATGTTTATTTCTCAAATTATTTTTGTGAGAACAACATATATTGTGTTGATTAAACAAACAAAAAAAATCTCTCTTTTCACAAAAAGCCTGTTTTTCTCTTAATATTTTTGTTTTTTCACTTATGTCACTCAAATGACCTAATTTCAAATGGTGATTACTAAAGAACGGAATAAGGTAGGAACATACTTTTTTTTTCTCATGAAAAGAATGGAATCCAATCTTTCATATGGTATCCACCATATTTATGTCGTCATACTGCACAATATTCTGTTTGCTTTGAAAGATGAGTGAAAATGCTCCAAATCGTTTGGCACCGTTGGAGTTTTTTGGATAACGTTTGGCAGTCAAAGAGTTAATTAATGAACAATGCATTATTTGGTAACTCGGGCAACATAGACGATATGAAGCTAGTCATTGCTAAATATTTACTAATCCCGTTTGGTTTTCTTTGTAAATAAAGTTGTGTAATAAGGTGAGACTGGCAAATACATGAGAGTGAAAAGACCTAAAATTGACATTCCCTTTAAATGTACTGTATTATTTTATTCTATTTTTATTTAAGTAAACAGCTGATAAAGAAGATCATCACGATGCACGAGTGTTCATGTGGAAAAGTTGTGACCTTCACAATTTTTTTTGAAGAGCCACTCGCACCCCATCCCCCCCCCGATTGGTCAGTGTTTAATCACTGCCGACTGCCACACCGTCGATCAGGCAGGTGGGTCTGGGTAGGGCACTGATTACATAAACCTGTTTGGGAAGCGGCTGACAGATGCAACCCCGGCGACTTGATTAGACCGACCTTTTTTTTTTTGTCCACCGCCCGCCCGCAGCAGGAGAACGTTGATGAGCCGAGACTGGAGGTTGATGACAAGGAGGGCCTGATTCAACCAGCCTCGCGGGTCAGCCGGGTTGAGTGCGTGAGCGCGCATGTGTGTGAGTTCATTAGTCACATTTGTGTGACTCATTTGGCTCACACCTCTCATCGCAGGTCCACTTTTGCACGCACAAATTAAAAAAAAAAAAAAAAAAAAGTCCCCCAAACAGCACGTAGCAAATGACGCAGTTCTCTCGCTCGTCAATTGCCAATATTTAACTCTTTCACTGCCACACGTTATCAAAAAAAAAATTTAATATGACAAAGGCATTTTGATCATTCACATCATCCTTGAAAAAGATAGATTTCGTCATGTTTCATTGTAATTTCATACGCCGGCAACCCCATTGTAAAGAGATGAAATGCTGCCATCTGCTGGCCATAGTTAGTGTTTTTGATTACACAACCTACTGACCAGGCAGTGCTGCATTTAGATGTTGCACTGCCCAATGATTTAAAAAAAACAAAAAAAAAACCACAACATATTTGACGTCATTTAACGTTTATGGCGGCATACGTCGTGATTTTAAGAATCGTTTTTAAACGTTTTTGGCAGTCAAAGAGTTAAATGAGCAAATTGGATTAATGTTAAAGCTTGATGATGAAATCCGAAAGGAGACGAATGTGCCCTGCTGTCATGACATCTGTTACCCTCAAGCTAATGCGGTTAGACCTCACAACAATGCTTCATCATAACAAACCAAATTAGGCTAAAGGTAATTGTGTTTTCTTGGCATAAGTCTATCTGCGATAAGGAGGACGAGGGGGAGGCCTCCACTTTGAGATGGTCGAGGTTGCGGTCGCTTCCCTAACCAAAATAGTCTTGTTGAACTCCAAGCTCTGGCTCCGTCTTATCGAGTTAGGAAGCCGCTCGGGAAACTCACGCGGCCCCCTGATGGATCCGAGTCGTGATGGCGGGAGGCAGCGTGACGGACGTTCTGACAAGAATCAGAGACGGCGAGCGGGCTAAATGCGTGTCGTGCCATTTTCCCGGAGAGGTCCGCTCTCTGGTCTGCAACCGTAAACAAGGCGGGATGATTTAATCGCCCCGCCATTCGCATTATGGTAAAATGGACATTTGGAATATGAGCGGGGACGTGAAAGGGAAATAAATGTCACATTTGAATATAGGAAATGACAATGTGTCTTGTAAAAAAAAAAGAAGAACTTTTATTGTCCAGTCGAAAAAGATTTGCACGCATTTGCATTCAGAGCACAACTGATAAATAGAAATCTTCTGCCAAGTGAGCCATAACAGCTAAATAGCATAAATCTACTGTACATATCATACTAAAGGCGGTTCAACCCAGGTGAGCGTCCTTCTTTCTTTTTTTTTGGGGGGGTTATTCCGAGCGGGGGTTGCAGAAAGTAGGTTACATGGGGTAGAACTGCGAGGCGGCCTCAGATGACTGAATCTCCACCTGAGCCATCTTGAATTGAGTGCACTGCAGCCACTTGCGCAGCGCGAAGGGCGGCGCTCCCGCCGTCTGACCTTGCAGACGCTGGTGGTGGTTCACGCGGTTCTGGATGGCCTGGAGACGCAGCTGCAGACCCGCCGACAGGTGCTGATGCGGGAGGGGAAGGGGGGGGGGCGTTTACGCCGCTAAAATGGTCGGAATGATTTTGCTCGGATGTTTTAGATTGAGATGATATTTACCTTAAGGTTGGACTGGATCATGGGGAGCCACATTGGAATAAGCTAGGGAAAAGAATAAAGAGGGAGAAATGATGATGTCATGTATTTGCTCTGCCTTGTTTGTTTTTACACAGTAACTTTTGTAGAGTACATTTTATGGTATTCTAAAAAGAGTCTATTTAGTCCCACTCTAAAGAGAGCAAAATATTCACAGTAAATTTTTCTCAAATTACTTTTAGTGCGTACCAGAGAATTTAACTTCTCCATAAAAAAAAAAAATTGCAAGGAGAGATTTTGACTAATTTTTACTCGTTTATCTTTATTTATTTTTTAAGTAAATTCACTCAAAGGTTAAGGAACAAACCCACAACTTCCGGTTGAATGACACGCATCAGGTGGAATCATTTTTGGTCTCCTTTTGGATATTAGCTAACAGTATAAATGGCACAGCTCAGGTGGTAGAGTGTCAATCTCTCAAGCCGAAGCTTGTGATTTTGTTCCTCTTGTGTAAGTTCTTTTTTTTTTTTTTTAATAAACTAGTAAAATGTAATCAAAAAATGTCCTTCTCAATTTTACTTGGAATTTCTGAGTCAAAAACATGACTTTTTTTTTTGTTTTTTTTTAAAGTAAATGTCTTCCACAAAATTTCCTGTGTATGTATGCAAGAAAATACCTGAAAAAAAAATCCACAAATTAATTTAAAAAAATGCTCTGATACAGTTTTACCAGCCTGCACAGGTGCAACCGTGTGCAGAGGACTTAATTCCCTGTTATTTGTGTCTGAGAGGAACAACAATAATGCCCCTGGGTCATTTTGACCCAGGGTATGTTTTATTCATCCAAACGTGTCAGAAATGTGTATACGCCAAATTCCTTACTTTGTTTCAACCAGCGTATTATGTTCATTTCCCAGAAACAGCAACATCTTTCTGGGTCAAAATGACCCGGAGGCCAAAAGTGTCAGAAACGTCTTTCTGTGTGGACACACACTGGCTAATAACAAAGGCCATACTTTATTTTTCAATTCATGCATTGCGTTTGTTTCTCTGGATTAGTAATAGCATCCTGGATCATGTGTGATTAATTATCTAAAAGTAGCAGATTTTTTTTGGTATGTAATTCTGCTTAAAGGTGCTTTGTGGAGTTTTTTTTTTTTTTACCCGCAACTGCCACCTCTGGCATAAAGTATTACTGCAGCCTCTGTGACAAGCTTGTGCATGGTGCACCGTGCACATTGGACACACATATATCTATTAGTATTATTATTATTATTATTATTATTATTATTATTATTGTGATTATTATTATTATTATTATTATTATTATTAGCATTTTTATTATTATTATTAGCATTATCATTAGTTGAGTCGAATCATAATCCCACTGAATCAAACCAAATCAAATGTTTCCACTAAATTTGAACACTCCTTGAATCATATCACATCCCATGTATCGAGATATGTATCGAATCGTGTTTGTTTTGGAGAGATGCACACCCCTATTTTCATACCTTGTGGTTTTTCTTTTTACGTAATTTATTTTTCACTTGACACAGAAGTACCGTTGCATCTGTATTCCTACTATTAAATCCAACAGGTTCGATGTTCTTATCAAATCCTTTACATAGTGCCCCCTAGTGTTCAGACTGGGACACCGCATAACTGAAATGTCTTGTGTTACAAAGCTACATTAAATGAGATGTGCGGCAAGTTAGAAATACAAACGCTTGGATTTTAAAATGTCAGTAAACGACACGTTGTTACTCTCAAAATGTTTATATATGACTGAAGTATTATAAGTTTGTGTTTTGGGTTCTGAACAATATTTGATTAAACTTGCATACAGAAGAAATGTTTTTTTTTTCATGGTCTCTCTATTTCGCTTTTGTAAACAGGGTGTCAGTGTAAATATAATAGAAATAGATCTATTCTATTTTTTGTATGACCCAAATAAGGATTGGTTCACTCTGAGGAAGTGTAGACAAAAATATGGTAAAAAAAATAATAAAAAATCTTGCAAACCTTGACAAAGATGGTTGAGTTGCATTCCTGCAGTGCTTCCATCAGGCTAATAACATGAAGACACACCATCTCTACCATCTTGAGAGAATAATAATGAAAATAAAATAAATCATCATATGTCATATTTTCCACACTTTAAGCTAGCAAAAGGTTGAGGCAAAGCACTCACCACCTTATTGTGCGCCATGAGCTGCAGGATGCTGGGCGTCACACGACTCCAGAACTCCAGGCCCGTGAGGATGGCGCCGGAGGAAAATTCCGTCTGGTTCTGGTTCTGCAAAGACGGAACGGCGGCCACCTGCTCGCAGTAGATGGTCCACAGCTGGGCAAACATGAAGGCGTGGAACAAAGAGCACATGTGCAGCACGGACGTCTGCGTATAGACACAAATGAAAAAGAATCTCGTGAATTAAAAAAACAAAACAAAAAAAAAACAGAAGATTTGAACGGACGGGCTGATTCGCGCCAGACCTTCGACTGCTCGGGAAAGCCGATAAGGATGACGATAAGATGGTCGGCGATGTGGGAGCCGGCGTCCAGTGGGATGGGCATACAGGAAGTGGAGCCCTGATGCAGGGCGCAGTGTGTGAGGGAGCCCAGAAGGAGCCAAGACAGCTGACGCACGTGGGAGACGCATTCGATGAATTCCTTCGGGCTGCACGGGAAAAAAAAAACGTGACGTTGACGACATCATGGCAACGTTCTCTCAATGCTATTTTTCCCCCACTACCATCAACATTCTATCACACAACTCCTCCTAAATGTTTGAGGTATTTAACCCAAAAGGAAAAAGTTGGGTCAAATTAAACTCACAAAGCAGCCCATTTTTTTGGGGGTTGTTTTGTGGCTTATTCATTTGACTCAACTTTTTGGGGTTAATTGAATAACACAAAATTAAAAAAAGGTAACTGAATAACCCAAACATTAAAAAGTTAATTGAATAACCCAAATAGTTGGGTAGGTTCATTTACGACCCAATTTGGGTTATTTTTGACCCAATATTTTTGAGCGAACTGTTTTTTTTTTTTTTTTTGGGGGGGGGGGGGGGGGGGGGGTAACTGAATAACCCCTCTTGCATTGGGTCAAAATTTAAAAATGAATCAACCCAGCATTTTGAGTTATTTAACCCAAAAAGTTGGGTCAAATTACATTAATAACCCAGAAAGCAACCCATTTTTTTATTGTGGGTTTTATTTATTATAGCCAACTTGTTGTATTAATTGAAAAAGCTAAATTTAAAAGTGAATTGAATAACCCAAAATGTCAGGTATGTTCTTTTTTGACCAAATTTGGGTTCTTTTGACTTTTTTTTTTTTTTAACTCATTCTCTCCTAGCAACCATTTGCCCATTTTCACTGAAGCAACCCCCTTCGCTCACAGTTGTTTTACTGGATTTTAAGTGCGTTTGCGAGGCCCGCAAAATATTGTGTTAGATTGCTATAAAAACATAGAATCTACCAAAAGAAAGATTAGAGTCTCTTCTTTCATCAGGGAAAAAAAGCACATTTGTATCTGTTTCCGTTTTGCAGCAATTAGCGTTAGAATATAGCTAAGTTTCATCATTATTCACATTCCTGGTGAAAACACTGCCAAAAAGAGCTTGTTTCAACATGGCCCTGGCTGATCTCTAATACTCTGCTGCCACCTGCTGGCCGTTTTTTTGTAATAACTACGATTGCTCTAAGCCACCTCTTTACATCAGAGGCTGCATCAAAGACTTCTGTATGCTCTTGCATTAAAAAAAACAAACAAACAAAACAAAACGTGTAAATATGTTTTTGGGCGTGAAGGACTAAGTATTAAAAACGTGTTTAGAAGTTTTTGGGTTTGAATGAGTTATTAACCCGCAAAGCAACCCACTTTTTCTTGTGGGTTTTATTTATTTGACACAACTTTTTGGGTTAAATGAATCACACGGAAATTAAAAAGTTAATTGAATAACCAAATATGTTAGGTATGTATCTTTTTTATGCTTTTTTTTTTTTTTTTTTTTGCCCAATCATTTTTTTTTTACCCGATTTTTGACCCACCTGTATTTAGAGTGCAGGTGTTCGCAATATGCAGCCAAATGCAATTCAAACTTTAAAACGGAATTTTAAACTTTTATCTATTAGTTAAATTGTCCTGCTAATGTCCTTTAATGGAATGTCTCATTATGCGTCTCACCCTTGTTGCATGGTGGAGGGTGGATGGTAAAGCCAGGGCAGATAACGGACCACAGCTTTGTTGTCACGGTGATTGCCTTTGCTGATCTCCATGGCGGCCACTTGGGCCAAGCCCACTTTCAGGTTCCCTCCGAAAGTGTCCTCGTGCAGCGGCTGGCAGCAAGCCTTCATGTGACTCTGAAGGACACGTTGAATGAGGGCACAGTAAGCTCGTGCCAGTAAATAGTGCATAAGAAGACTCACCTTGAGTTTGGTCAGCGTGTGCATGTCAGCAATGAAGTCCAGCAGCTCACTTATGTATTGCCTCATGCATTCCATCGCTGCTGTCGTGCACTGTGAAAAAGGGGCGCACGTTTTATTTTTAGGCCGTCTTTCCTGCGATTCTAATGAGGTTCTTCGTAAAAAAAAAACAAAAAAAACTCACCCCGGGTAATGTCGCGATCATGTGCTTTTGGATGATGGTGGATTCCGCGAGCCGTGTGCCGATATCTGCACAAATGAACTGGCAAAAACATGTTCGAACGTGCACGTCAGTGTGAAAAACCACTTTTATGTGCTTTTTTTTTTTTTTTTAGTTACCTGGACCAGCAGTAACAAGTTTGTGTCAGGCAGCGGGGATTTGAACTTGAGAGCTTGAAGCAGCTCCAGCACCACAATGCGCGACATGTAGAACTTATCTCGCTCCTGGATGTGAGGAGATAAGAGAGAAAGGGAGTAAATGTACTGATGCAGCAAGACTGCCTTTTTCCATTATCGCTCTCCCTTTTACTCGTGCTGCGAGGAGAGCATCAAGCGCGCGCGGCTGAATAGAGGGGGAAGGACGGGCGGCGAGAGGGTGGGAGGGAGCCGGAGAATAGACAGACAATAGTGAGGCTTGAGGAGTAGATTTAGGCCAGTCCGGATCTCTCCTCCCCGAGTCCCAGGCAGCTCAGATGAGGCTGTCAGGCTGCCTCCCCCCCCCCCCCCCCCCCCCCCGGAGGACAGGCTGCTCTCTTTGTTCATCCCTTCCACACAAAAGCCCAGCTGCCTGTTTTACAAACCACACTGTCATCTTCCACTTTTTGCCTCCCTTTCTCGGCGCCGGCATGTTTGCTTATGTTGCTCCCGAGGAATGCAAAGCCACTCCGGACGTGTCTGGCTTTGAAGTGGACGCGCCCGTGTTGTCGCATCCAAATCAGTAAACAAACAAACGAAAAATGGCCTCGCTGGAAGAAATTAAAATAATTTGTAGGATAGACTGACTACAGTTAAGACTGTGAGGCACAATGATAGATTGATAGATTTGGAGGACTAACGCAAGGAAGAGTGAGTACGTTGTAAATTGAATGCAAAGCTAAAGATATTTGTGTGCCCTTTTAACTCATTCACTCGCAGCCACTCCAGACTGTTTTACTGGATTTTGACTGATTTTGCAAGGCCCACGGAATATTGTGTTCTTTTACTATAAAAACATGGACCCTACCAAAAGAAAGATTAGATTGTCTTCTTTCATCAGGAAAAAAAAAGTATGTTTGTATCTGCTCCCGTTTTGCAGCAATTAGCATTAGAATATAACTAAGTTTCAACATTGGTCAAAAAATCTGTTTAGAATTGTGGGGAAACAACTTGTTTTCAACATGGCCCTAGTTGACCTCTTATGCTCTGCTGCCACCTGCTGATCGTTTTTGTAATTACTACCTTTTTTTTTTTCACCTGATCTCTGTAGTTGAGAAGCTACATCATCATAAAAAAAGGGGCTAAAAAGAGGCTATAATTAAAAAAAACGTGTAAATACGTCTTTGGGACACTTAAAACATTTAAGATACAACGTATTTATACGTTTTTGGGAGCAAATTAGTTAAAGACGGACAAAATATGTGCATATATTTTGTCTTGTTAACAATACAATTCTCAAGTCAAGTCAGGCTTAGTTATACAGCGTTTTTTAATCTCTACACATTTATAAAATATCTACTATTGTACCCCAACAACAATGCGTTGCAATGAGGTAAATAACAAAAAAGCTGTAGACTGTGATGTTTTGGGGTTTTTTAAGTGCGAAGGACTCTCTTACATAAAAATGGACATTGAAGGACAGCACATAACTGCTGAACAGGCAAACCATCTCATTTTGTGCATTTTTCTTTCTCCACAAAAATCAACTCACCTAAAAAGTTAATTATTGAATGGTATTTTTTTTTTATACACATTTGATAAGAATACAAAAATGCGTAAAGGACACAAAATTTGTATTGCATTATTGCAATTAAGCTATGATTGCCATCTAGTAGTGAATGATAATATTACAATGTATTGACATATTTGCAGATTTTTTTTCACCATTTTTGAAATACATTTTAAAATATTTTAAAATATATTTTATATTTATATATATATATATATATATATATATATATATATATATATATATATATATATATATATATATATATATATATATATATATATATATATATATATGTTAATATTTGTATTTTAAACATTTTAAAATATATTTTGTGTGTTTTCCAGGAATTTTCCACCCCATTTTTCCAGGAATTCGCCATTGTTGTATAAAAGAATAATAAATGTTTATCAGCATTTTTTTGAACAATTTTATAAATGTGCTCTATTTATTATTATTATTATTATTATTATTATTATTATTATTATTATTATTATAAATTTATTCATTTATTCATTTATTCATTTATTATTATTTATTTATTTATTATTAATTTGGCCAGGGGGCAATAAAGGGGCCACTCAGAGTGTGGCGAGGGGCCACATGCAGCCCATGGGCTGCCAGTTGCCCATCCCTGCCCTAACAGATATGTTTAATCTTAAAAATTCAGAATCTTCATTATCATAAAAAGGCTGCTATTTTCACGCACCCACTGTGCTTACTTTCTATATTCACTGTATGTGCAGCTTGAGCACGGCCACACTTAAACTCTCCAAATTAAAACTTAATGGAGCATGTCACATTCAGTAAATAGAACCCCGCAGGCCCCGTTACAGCAGAATCCACTGATGCATACTATGGCAACTTCAGTAATTTTTTATTTATTTTTTTTTTAATGCATAGGACAGGTTCCAAGAGTAATTGTTGATCGTGACTCTGGGTTTCGAAAATCGGATATTGTACGGTGAGGAATTGAAGCGGGTGTAGAAAATCAATACTGCAGGAGACATAAAGCATGCACTGTTGACAGTGGCGGAGGATTGAAGATCCTCGGGGCCCAAACGGTGTCGACCAGTCTGGCCGCATCTCACGTCTGAGGAAAACCGCCGCGGACGCGCACACCACAACCAATTATGTTAATCAATACCGGCTGATTGCCTACTTAATCACGTGTGACGCAAGGCCACATTTCTGGCTGTCTGGGGGAGTCGGGAAAGAATGATGACCGAAAGGCCTGCGAAACAACACAACTCAACATTTTGAGCACCGATAATTTGTTTAAAAGGTTTAACTCTTTAGATAAACATTTGCTGCTTCCACCAGCTCTTTTGTTGTGTCATCGGAAAAATAATGGTAGTTGATTGGACTCTGATCTGTTTCTCACAGCGTCCTTTTGGAGAAATGGGGAACAACAGACTCAATCGATCAGAGCAGATAAACGATCCTATCCGGTTTCAGAGAGGCAGCAGAAACACAAACATGGCGTCAGTTGTTTTGCTGTGCTCTAAAGAGTCACTGATACCAATGACTCAGATTGTGCCAGTAATAACAAAAGGAAATGTTTTGTTTTGGAATCTGATTCTTCCAGGAAACCAAAGACCAATTATTTTGTCTAGTCATTTCCATTTTGTAGTTGCTATACAGTTGCTATGAACGGTATTAGTCAGTCTTGATTTGTCTGGTCTCGTATGATGTTGTCCCTTATAAAGATGTGAAATTAGTCATATTTTCTCTAGTCATTTTTAATGATAATGTTTGATGATGATGTGTTAGCCATTCTTAGTTTCTCTAGTCTTATGCAAATGTCCCGTTATGACGCAAATGAGAGTCAGTTGCTATGCTATTAGTCACACTTTGTTTGTCTAGGCATTCTTATTTTGTCATATAGGCTTTTATGCCGTCTTACAGACCTGCCCTAGATGGAGATTCTGAGTAATACTTTTGTCAGTGCGCCGAGATATCGATCAGAATGTTGAAGTTTCCCTACTGTACCATGCAAGCTGTTCTGCATCTAGCCTTGCTCCCTGTGGTTACTTTGTACTTTTAAGTTCAGCATCCAGCCTGCTCAAGGTTCTTAGTCAAGGTTTCCCCATCAAGTGTTTTTTTTTTTTTTTTTTTGAGTCCATGTGAGTCCAGCTTTCTGTTACTTTGTATTATTTTTCTGTTGTTACTTTGTATTTTTTTTTCTGTTGTTACTTTGTAGTTTTTTCTGTTGCTGTTCTCCATCAAGTGTTTTCTTCGAGTCCGAGTCCAGCTTTCTGTTTGTTACTTTACATTATTTTTCTGTTGTTACTTTGTAGTTTCTTCTGTTGCTGTTCTCCATCAAGTGTTTTCTTCGAGTCCGAGTCCAGCTTTCTGTTTGTTACTTTACATTATTTTTCTGTTGTTACTTTGTATTTTTTTTTCTGTTGTTACTTTGTATTTTTTTCTGATGTGGTTCACCATGAAGTGTTTTCTTTGAGTCCGAGTCCAGCTTTCTGTTTGTTACTTTACATTATTTTTCTGTTGTTACTTTGTAGTTTCTTCTGTTGCTGTTCTCCATCAAGTGTTTTCTTCGAGTCCGAGTCCAGCTTTCTGTTTGTTACTTTACATTATTTTTCTGTTGTTACTTTGTATTTTTTTTCTGTTGTTACTTTGTATTTTTTTCTGATGTGGTTCACCATGAAGTGTTTTCTTTGAGTCCGAGTCCAGCTTTCTGTTTGTTACTTTGTATTATTTTTCTGTTGTTACTTTGTATTTTTTTCTGTTGTTGTTCTCCATCAAGTGTTTTCTTCGAGTCCGAGTCCAGCTTTCTGTTTGTTACTTTGCATTATTTTTCTGTTGTTACTTTGTATTTTTTCTGTTGTTACTTTGTATTTTTTTCTGTTATTTACTTCATATTTGTGTATATAAAGACTTTTATATCAAGACTTTTCCACTTTTGTGTCCTGTCTACATTTGGGTCCAAATTCCGCACCTCATGTGACATAATATACCTTGTTGAATGCTTTGTAGCAGAGACCACACAGCTCCACCAGGTAGGAAAGGCTGAAGATGCCATACTGGATGACGAAGCTCAGCAGCTTGGAGAAAGGCTCCAGAAGGCTCTGAGGGACCCGGGAGGTTAGATGTTAAAGGCCAGGATTTGTATAAATTAGCTTCCCCCAAATCTTCCCTGGGCTTACCCGAGTTGCGTTGGTGGTTGGAATTTTCAGAAGGCAAATTATAATCCTCAAACTGGAATCCATGGGGCACTAAGGCACAGACAGATTGGAAAAGCTTTAACGACGAGACTTTTCTAAGTCCAAAAGTTGATGCAACAACTTCACCGTGATGTATAACAATCATAACATTGGATCGAATTCATGTTGTGATAAAAAGATTAGGGACGCTTTAATTTGACCTCCAAGGTCAAACGCGAGCGAGTCAAATCAATTACGATCGGGAGACTCGGTCCTATTGCAACTGACAAGTGCGCTGCTCCACGCTTTCTCCCGGGCCATAATCACATCAAAGCATATCAGGCGCAGGCTAAAGTGAGCCGCGGCGTCGATGGCTACCTTCAGAGGAAGCACAGAGGGCAGTTTAGTGAGGAAGGTCTGGAATTGGTTGCAGATGGTGGTCCACAGGTTGCTCGGGGAGTCCATGGGGAGGGCTTCCATGAAGGTAGCAATGTTGTCCAGGCAGTGCAGCATAGTGCCTCCTGCTGGCAGACTCTTCTTGTTGTTCAACCCCTGCCGGGGAGGGCACAGAGGCAGGAAACGCAACTGTGTTATTATTATATAATGGCATTCTATAAAGGTGGAGATATTTCCATTTCACTCATCATTCCGTTCTGATCAATCACAACGCTCAAGACTGCAGCAGCGGATTTAGGACAGCGAAGCACAGATTATTGCTCGCACGGGTCCCACGTGCGCCTTGCCGGGCTTTTATCTGTGTCATTTATTTAGCCCGGCAATAACGATCAAGTGGTGCAGTTGCGCAAGGTAATAAGGCAGGTTCTCGTGAATACCCTGAGGAATCGTTGTTTTTAAATGGGCTTATGCTGCCTACGTGGGAACCAATGGGCCCTCAAATGCTTTGACAAGAGCTCCTCCTGCTGGTTACGAGACGAATGAGGAGAAAGCGCACCTCCAGCAGCATATTGAGCGCAGCAACAGAACTCAGCTCATTAAAATCGATCAGCGACGAGGCAAGAGTCCGAAGAAAACTTCCATCTGCAGTTAAAAAAAAAAAAAGCAGCAAACATTTAGTTTTTTTTTTTTGCCCTGTAAGGTTTGAATTTCATTGGAATTTGACCTTTTATGTTGCTTTGAAAGAGTTGTGGCAAGATGCCGTTTGGAGCCAGCTGGTGGAACATACAGCGGAGGAACTGCTTGGCTACACCTGCAACATTCCCTGGAATCAACATGCTGCAAAAGCACAAGGGGCGGGGCCATGTGAATGATTCAATTGATCAGAAAACGCGGATATCGTGCTCGGCAGTGTGACAGCCTCACGTCATACCTCTCAGCTTGTCCGGAAAAATTCGCACTGGAAGCCAGCCTGAAAGAAGTCAAAGTAGTTTGGATTAAGCTCCAGGAATGAATCATGCATGCGTCCTGAGGGTTATAGTTATGAAACTTCATCTTAAGTGCAGCGAGGATGTAGGTTGCAGGGAGGGGCGGGGCTGCGCTACCTGCCCACAGATTGCATGATGTCCAGGAGCATGGGAGCAGCCAGATCAGGGCTGAGGTGGATGAACATGGAAAGCACCACCACCGCTAGGCCGAGGGTCTCTTCGTCGTATTCTTCCAGGACGGCCGCACAGTCCCGACACCTAAAAATGTTCACAGCACACATTTCTCCGTCAGTAGCTGTCACTAAGCTGTTTATGTTATGTTGTTCCTCCCACTGCTTTTCAGTGGGCGCTTCTGCCTTCACAGCTGTAAATTAGGCGACTATTTCACAACTTGATCTATCTATCTATCTACAGTACAGCTTATCTAGCTAGCTAAATTATCTAGCCAGCTTTTTGGCTATAATTGGCTATTTTGGCAATAATTGAAATCACGAATATTCAAATGATTATTATTTTTTGGTACAAAACGAGAAAATGTATAAGTACTTGAAAATTTTAAGACCAATTATTAAAAAAATAAATAAATAGAAACACTATAATTATGTAAGTTCCTTTTGGATCAAACAATTTATAATAATGATATTATTTATTTATTTATTTATTTATTTATTTATTTATGTCGGCAAAAACTTGAAGTTGGAGTGCAGCTTGTGCACTGTTAAGTAGGACGATCATTTATTTTTTTTGGTACAAAACAAGAAAATGTTCAAAAAATAAAAATAAAATAAATATATATATTTAAAATAGCAAAAAAAATTCTTTGAAATACTATAATTAGGCAACTTTAGGATGACACAACATTTATTAAATTACTTATTTTAAATTTTAAAAAGGTGCAAATGTATGAATTTAAACAAGTCAAAAATTAGTATTAATAATCTTCTTTTTTTTATGATTATGCTGATTTTGTAATTGTGGAGTGTAATCATTGAAAATGCAATTGAATTTCGATTAATTGCACAACCCTGGTATTGGCTGATTACCCAGCCTTATTTCAAGGTAGCAATACTCGTGATAGTGGCCGATACCAGTATCGGCCGCCCTCTTGTGGCCATTTTATGATCAGCAACCAGAAATCAGAAATTGGAAGAATATAAAATTGCCATTAATTTCATGTAATTATAAGTAAACTTTAAAAATTATTTTAATTTTTTTTTGGGGGGGGTATTGATGTATCAAAATTATTAGTGGTCTTCGTACTTGGTATTGATTACTACTCAAGATTAAGTCATTTTACTTGTATCAATCTGAAAAAAAAAGTGGTATCAAACATTCATATTATAGCGTACAGGCAACTGAAAGTGTATTAATTCACCTGTCAGACATTAAAGTTGGCTGCTCATCAATGAATTCTTCAGGTGCAGGGACAAACATGCTAACTGTGCTTGGTGCAGAAAGCAGACTGGTCTTTGTTGGACCTGCAATATAAAAAAATAAATTAAAAAAAAATCCTTAAAAATAAAACGGAAGTTGTTGGGGTTACTGGGGCTGATGCAATGACCGACCTGTGTCCCAGGTGCTGATGTTGTGCGGTGCACTGGACTGATGCTCCAGCTGCCTCTTCATCAGCTGGCTCATGGTCAGTGCGCCCAGAGAACCTCGCTTCACCTGCCGGTACTGAGCTGAAGGTCACACACAAACAAACACACACACACACACATTGCTGCTCAGGTATCCGTGCAGGCAGATTGCGTGTGTGGTGATATGGAAAATGAATGTTTCAAGGACGATAAAACAGATGGTGAATCCAAGTAACCGTGAAAACGCGCCATTTAGCCACTGCGCTATTACTGCAGAGCTATTTTTGTTTTGAGCGAAATTAGCAAGTAATGTTTTAGAATCCTACCAGATAGGGATGTAATGTAACGATATGCAAACATCACGATACGATAAATATCACGATATGAACCTCACGCTAGGATAATTATCACGATATTGTGGGGAGGTTGGCGATAGGTTGCCACTTTATAATGTCACAAATTTAATTTACGTAATTTATTATAATTGATCATTTTTTTTCCTCTCAGATTTGCCACTTTACAATGTCGCAAAGTTGCGAGTTTATTTCTCGTAAATTTGTGAGTTTTATTCTCGCAAATTTGCCACTTTATAATTCCACAAATTTAATTTAATTTATTTTAATTAAAATTAAGTTTTTCTTTTCAGGTTTGCCACTTTATAATGCTGTAAATTTGCAAGTTTATTTCTCGTAAATTTGTGAGTTTTATTCTCGCAAATTTGCCACTTTATAATGCCACAAATTTAATTTAATTTATTTTAATTAAAATTAAGTTTTTCTTTTCAGGTTTGACACTTTATAATGCTGCAAATTTGCGAGTTTATTTCTCGTAAATTTGTGAGTTTTATTCTCGCAAATTTGCCACTTTATAATGCCACAAATTTAATTTAATTTATTTTAATTAAAATTAAGTTTTTCTTTTCAGGTTTGCCACTTTATAATGCTGCAAATTTGCGAGTTTATTTCTCGGAAATTTGTGAGTTTTATATTTTCGCAAATTACCACTTTATAATGTCACAAATTTTATTTAATTTATTTTAATTAAGTTTTTCCTCTCAGATTTGACACTTAATAGTGTTGGAAATTTGTGAGTTTATTTCTCGTAAATTTGTGAGTTTTATTCTCGCAATTTTGCCACTTTATAATGTCACAAATTGTATTATTTTTTTTTTCTTGTAAATTTGTGAGTTTTTTTTCTCGGGATATTACCCACCCCCTGTTAAAAAAAAAATACATATTTATATGTAGCCCTAATACTTAATAGTAAAAACTCACAATATGCCAAAAACACTATGTATATGTATTTGCTGATATGACTGATTAATATGAGAGATAATTACCGCAGTGGCCAAAACATTCCTAAATAAAATTAAACGGTACTCATAAATTAACCACCAGAGGGTGCTGCAACCACACAAATGGAACACAACCTCAACTTTTCAACAGATGAGCTGCCTTTGATATCGCGACATGACGACAACGATATTGTGGCAATTTCCATATCGCTATATCGCGATATTGCAGTTATCGTTACATTCCTACCAGATACTGAAGAGCGGTGACTTGTTTCGGGCAATGCGGCTTCAAGTGTCGGCGCTGAGGACGATTCTCGCGGCTTTTCCAATGTAGACAGAGCTTTGTGATCTGCACGGTAAAACAAACAAACACTTTGGGTTCATGAAATCAAATGGACAAAACGGTCTTGTATTGTTCTTCGCTCACCTGCGTCCGCAACCTGCTCGTTACCGAGCTTATCAAAAGTGTTGAACGAGATGTCCAGGTACTCCCTCTGGATGGCGCTCACAGCGATCTTCCTCTGCTTCCGTTGCCGGGGAACAATCTGAATTTTGAACTCTGCCTCGTCGTTGTCATCGCCGTCGTGTGGTTTGACCTCGCCGTCCGCTTCGTCGCCCATGTCGTCGTCGTCCTCATCGTCGCCGTACTCTTCCTCGTCGTTGCTCCTCTCCGGTGAGGACAAAGGTTCCGCTTTGTCTTCCGGGATGTCCAGGAAGATCGTCCTGCCGGAGGGGCTGGAGCCCTTGGCTTCCTCGAGTGTCCCGAACGCCTCGTCCAGTGACGTGTCCGGCACGTGGGGGGTCTTCCTCAGCAGGTCTCGCTTCTGCTTCAGGGTCATGATGGGACTCTCGTGGCAGATGTTTTCCAGTCGTTCCAAAGAACTCGAAGGAGTCAGTTTCTTTTCCAAACGTTCTCCCGTCAGAAGGTCCGGGATCTTTTTGTCACTGGAGCAGTCCTCAACACTCACCTGCACCACAGGGGACAGCCGCAACGTGTTACTACTGGCAGGGGAAGCCACAACTTTCGGACTGCCGTTGAACTTTGAGCCAGTTATGGTGTTGAGGTCAAAGTCCTCGTCACTCTCAACGATCCTGAGTGGCGGTAAGGATTCGAACACTAACGAATCGCTGTCAGACATGGAGAGCAGGGAGTGTTTCTCCGGAATGGAGGTGCAGTCGGAAGAGAGGTCGATAAGGTCTTGGTCCTCCTTTCCCGCAGCTGACCCCCCAGCGGAGCCGTGATCCAGCTTGTCCTCAAAAGTCTCCATGCAGCTGAGACGGACTTCGGGGATGACAGGTTTGGAGATGTCGGACTGGCCGCCCCGAGAGCCCCGCCTGGCCACCGCGTCGCTGCCCTCCACTCGAACCCAAGAGCCGTCGGACGATCCTTTGCCGTGACGCCTGATGTGGGCGGCGGCCGAAGGGGGCGGGACGACGGGGGGCGCCTGTAGGTCGCAGCGGTCGATGCAGGATTTGCGTCGATGTTCGTCCAGGTTGAAGAGGATGGAGTCCGTGTTGGAGATGTCCAGCGACTTCTGCTTGTTCATGGCCTGCAGACGCTTCTTCCTGGTGCTCTCTTCCCTCACGCAGTGCAGGATGCTGTCCTGAAGGGCGGCGCTGGCTTCCCGGTACTCTGACAGCTCAATTTCACCTGACGTGGGTAAAAAAAAAAAAGTTGTGCCGTCAAACGTTGTGACAGCTATGGCTATTTGAAAGCGCTATATAAATAAAGATAACTTGACTTTACTTCTATCGATATTGATTAACTCATTTGCTCCCAATAACTTATAAATACCTTTTTTTTTGTTTTAAGTGTCCCAAAGACGTATTTATACGTTGTTGTTTTTTTTGTTTTTGTTTTTTGTTTTATGCTAGAACATACAGAAGGCTTTGATGCAGATCGGTTGCAGAAATGGTAGTTATTACACAAACGGCCAGCAGGTGGCAGCAGAGCAAATGAGATCAACCAGGGCCATGATGAAAACAAGCTGCTTCCCCACAATTCTAAGCAGATTTGTGACTAATGATGAAACGTAGCTATATTCTAATGCTGATTTCTGCTAAACGTAAACATATAAAAATAGACTTTTTTGTCCTGATGATGTTGCATGTTTTTATAGCAATAGAAGACAATATTCTGTGGGCCTTGCGAAATCAGTCAAAATTAAGTAAAACAGCCAGGAGCGAACTTCTGTGAAAATGGTTAATAGTGGAATATAATTTTTTCTTCGATATCAAAGACATGATTAAAAACTCCACAAACATTAAATTCCAAATGACATTTTGTGGAGGCAGTAACTGGTTGATTTAGTTTATTCATGAAATTAACACGTGTTATAATCACTTAAGTGTCACACAAACATTGACATCAGCAAGGGTGAGATGAAAATATGTTCATCATTCGAATTCAATAACTGTAAATATAAATGTAAAAGATTCGGAATTTTAAAGTGCAGTAAGTCAGGTCTTTCATAAATGTAAGGAAATACTTTGAAATTTATGTGAACAGTAAATCTCAAGAAAACAGTAAAATATAAAAACAAATGCGGCCTTTAAAATTATATTTTCTTATGAATTTATGGGAAAAAGAGATATTATCATAATCAATTCATGGTTTTATTAATTGATAGGCTCAAAAATAAAAATAGATTTGATATTGATTATTCGATTTTTAAACCGATCCTTACAAATGATTACATTTTTTTAATGAATTAATTGCAATATCCCATAATTAATCGCGATTAATCACATTTTTCTACTTCTGCTTCTACTTTCGTCCTCAAAACAAATATTTACTTGAGTAAAATCTTGGAATTAATGTCAAATCATCAAATAGAAAGTACATTTATCATCAAAGACTGCTCCAATAGCTTTCTTTTGGTCCTTGAATAGAATATTTTTGCCTTCAGCTTTACATGCCATCTTTTTTATTATAGAAACAATTTTCACAACTTCTCGCTTATAGGTTTAGTTTTGCTCACCAGCAGCAAATTTGGTTTGTGAGGCCGTGTGGAGGTAACTTGAGCTAAGAATTTTGCTCTGAGATGATATGCCAACTAATATGCCAGTTGAATTTGGCTCTTCAAAGTGTGTCAAATTGCTTTATAATTCTCCAACAAGCATCAAGCAGGTAAATCAGAAATCACATTGAATTAACAGAGTTAACACCTTAATTTTGACAGCACTTGTGAAAAGCAATTGTAAGAGATCAGGAAAGAAAACATGTCATGAGTGAGCAGAAATGTCCGCACTCTTACTTTTCTTTGCATTCAGCTCAACTGGTTGGTATTTCACAGACTTGCTGCCGCCAATTCTCTTCAGGCGGGCAAAGAAGGTTTGCGATTCCTTGTTAGCGGCCCCGGTGGGTGTGTCATGAACATCGGACTCATCAAATACACTGTCCTCCTCTGAAATAAAGTGAAGAATTGCAGAATGAAACACATTCATCATTGTGCCTCAAAATTCATGTTTTTTAAAACATGCTGTGTTAATAGCGCCTCCAAGGAGGTTATGTTTTCATTGAAAAAGGGTTTGTGTGTGTTTTTTTTAATTCCTTTTTACATCAACCTTGCTTTTGCCCCCTGCAATCACACATTAACAACATCCTAAAAACTATAAACCCAGGGGTGTCCAAACTACAGCCTGGGGGCCATTTGCGGCCCGCCATCCATTTTGTAGTGGCCCGCAACATAAGCTAAAAATGGCATTTGACTCAGTTCAAATAAAATAAAAACAAAAATGTTTGGAGATGGTCAAAGTAGGAAGGGAGGGTGTCGAAAAACACAGGTGCTATTAAAGTTTATTTTAGTTAACTAAAACTAACGGAAAAAAAGCTAAAATTCAAAACTACAATTTCGTTAACGAAATAAGATAAAAACGAAGATGAAAACTAACTGAAACTACATTTTACAAAACTAACTGAAAATTATAGCAAAAATGTCCTTCGTTTTTGTCTTTGGTAATTAATTTAATGCATGAGCCTGTGGGGATGATTTGAAATGTGATTTTTAGTTGATTTATTTAGATATAAACCAGAATAATAACGTTGCACCCATGGTGTTTTTTAAATATTGTGCACAAGTAATACACATTAAAAAAAAAAAAAAAAACTAATACTGAAACTAACTAAAATAAAACTAAGCATTTATTAAAGAACTAAAACTAATAAAAAACTAACAGAACCACCCTGAAAACTAATTAAAACTAACTAAATTAAAAAAACAACAACCTCAAAACAAAATAAAAACTAAAATGAAAAATTCCAAAACTATAATAACCCTATTGACATATTACAAATAAATTAGTTTATATATTGTACCATTTTTTTATAAATATGCAAAAGAACAAATAAATTATTTGTACAATTTTTAGGACTAAACACAATTTTTCTTCATAACATTATGTGGCCCTTGCGTCCTTCTGATTTCTTGTATGTGGCCCTCAAATGAAAAAGTTTGGACACCCCTGCTATAAACACCTCTAAAAATTCCCATCTTTGATAATGGGCAAATATAGAAATATAAATATATATCTGTAGGCAGAAAGAGAAGCTATTAAAATGTCATTTCTCTGATTCGAGATCTGAGCATTTTCACCTTTTTCCTTTTCACTGTAACGGCTCATGTTGGAGTTGTCACTGTAGAGGGGACCAGCGGTGGCGTGGGGCCGGCAGCTGTGATACTGCGCGTTCAGGGTGTTGATGGTAATGTAGATCAGATGGAGGACGACTTTACTTCCATCCATTTCTCTGTAGGGATACTGAAAAAAATGACATTTGTATCTTTTTATTTATTTTTTTGCAGCAATGAGCATTAGAACATGGCTAAGTTTCATCATTATTCACAAATCTGTTTAGAATTGTGGGGAAACAGCTTGTTTTCATCATGGCCCTGGTTGATCGCTTATACTATGCTGCCACCTGCTGGCCATTTTTGTAATAACTACCATAGCTTTAACTCTTTGACCGGCAAAAACTTTTAATAACGATTCATAAAATCGCGATATATGTCGCCATAAACTAAAAATGACGTCAACTACGTTTTGTTTTCTTGTTTTTTTAGTCAATGGGCAGTGCAACATCTAAGTGCAGCACTGCCTGGTCAATAGGCTGTGGAATCAAAAACACTCAGTAACTATGGCCAGCAGATGGCAGCATTGTATCTCTTTTCAATGGACTGCCAGTGACTTTTAGACAAACTTTTAGGGTCATTTTTTTTCCATTTTAAATGATGTAAGTAATTAACTGATTAACACAACAGGTGCTCTTCGAATTCGGCAGGCAAAAAAAAACATGAAAAAAAAAAAGCCTTTTTAATTAAGTGATTAATCAAAATTCTAAGATGTGATTAATCTGATGTAATAATTTAATTGTTTGACAGTTCTAGTATAAATACTTAGCAATACTTAGTAATTAATTCAGGTATCTGCAGTTAACGTGAGTATTCATTTTCTAACAACTTTTTACTTTTACTGTGTATACATTTGAGAACAGAACCAGTATCTGTGCTTTCTATTCCTTGTCAAAAAAGGCTTGCATCTTTTTTCAACTTCAACAGATGACAACACGGTGTAAAAAAAAAAAAAAAAAGATGTTCATGCCAGCCTAAAAAAAAAAAAAAAAAAAAAAAAAAAAAACAGCTTCTGGCATTAAAAATTCTGTATATTTTGTATTCAGGTGTCCGTCGGCTAGCATTTTTTGCACTGAAATGTCATGACTAGAAATTCAAAACAGTGGGGGGGGGGTGTACCTTATAAAGAATGACAAGCAGAGCTTTGAGCCACATCTGTCTGATGTGTGGCCTCAGGGCCCAGAGTGAACATCTGGGTGGCTGCTGGAAATAGTGTCTCAGCTGAGGACACGTGCAGTACTTCAAAACTTGAACCACCAGGGGGAGCAGCTGCTTTCCTAAACTGATGTTGTAGTCCATGACCTGAACAAAAGGACATTGCATATTTCAGCCTACAAGGCCCAAACTAATATATTCATGAAAAAGCAGACGTACGTACACGCACATTAACTCATTTACTACCAATAACGTATAAATACGTTTTTTTTTAATGTTCTAAGTGTCCCAAAGACGTATTTATACGTTTTTTCGTTTTTTTATGCTAGAGCATACAGAAGGCTTTGATGCTTTGATTATTACACAAACGGCCAGCAGGTGGCAGCAGAGCAAAGGAGATCAACCAGGGCCATCTCAATTACTCACAATTTTTAATAGATTTGTGAACACTAATGAAACTTAGCTCTCTTCTAATGCTAATTGCTGCAAAACGGAAACAGATAGAAACATACTTTTTTTCCTGATGAAAGAAGAGACTTTAATCTTTCTTTTGGTAGGGTCCATGCTTTTATAGCAATTGAACACAATATTCTGTGGGCCTTTCAAAATCAGTCAAATTCCAGTAAAACAGCTGGAAGCGAACAGGACTGCTTCTGTGAAAATGGCTGGGAGTGAATGAGTTAATAAGTGATATTTTATAATAAAAGCGAGTCACCTGTGCAATACCCGCAATGAAGGCGTTGAAGCACGTGGAGGTGCGCATCTTCTGAGGCGCGATCATGAAGCAGCCCTCCTGCTGGTCGTAACCCAGCAACACGTACAGGTGACGCTTGACCGTGTTGAAGGCCTTGGCGCTGCCAATGTCTGTCTCGGCACTGCTCTTGTCTTTGGCCATGAATTTCATGAGCACCATGATGAGCTGGTGGACAGTCTGGTGGTCGATGCCAGCGTCCTCTGGGAGCAGGTCTCTGATGATGCTGTCATCTTCAGGGGGCAGCGTCTGGCCTGCGTGTGAGACTGAGGCGTCAGGGTTTCGCACATGGAGGGGATGCGGAGCCAGAGGGGATAAAAAAAAAAAAAAAAAAGAGGCAGGAGGCAAGTGTACTCGAAACTCATCTCTCGGCCTTCTCAGTTGAAAATTATTCATAATAAAAGAATGAAAAAACATAAAACAAACAAATGTTTTTTTAAATTTCTTTTATTAATATTATTTTTCTTTCATTACCCGACAATTTTGTCCACATGAGTATATGTTGTCGAAATGTGAACATTAAATGTGATAAATGAAATACATTTAAAGTGTTGTTTTTGCTTTGCAAAATAATGTTGCAAACGACTATTTAAAATATTAAATATGAATATGTTTTAGCCTTATGTTATGACTGTGATTTGGGTTGGTGTCATGGGGTCATTGTGTTATGATGCTGATGCTGTCATTTTCTTATGCAGTTACTATGTCCCTTATGATGTTAATGTATGATCAGGATTTATTAGCCACTCTTAGTTTGTCTAGTCTTATGCAGTTACTATATACCTTATGATGATAGTGTAAGATGATTTATTAAAAAGTCTTAGTTTTTATACCCTTACACAATTACTCTGTCCCCTATAATGATGATAATGTGGTCAGTTGCTATGCAGTTTATATGTACTTATAAAAGTCACTCTTAGTTTGTCTAGTCTTATGTAGGTCAGTTGCTATTCAGTTGGTATGTACCTATATTTGCCACTCTTAGTGTGTCTAGTCTTATGCAGTTACTATGTCCTTTATAATGATAATGGATGATGATGATGACGTATTAGTCAGTCTTAGTTTGTTTAGTCTTACACAGTGACTCTGTCCCCTTTGATGATTATAATGTGGTCAGTTGCTATGCAATTTATATGTACTTATAAAAGTCACTCTTCGTTTGTCTAGTCTTATGCAGTTACTATGTCCCTTATGAAGACAATGTATCATGATTATGTATTAGCCAGTCTTAGTTTGTCTAGTCTTACACAGTTACTCTGTCCCCTATGATGATGATAATGTGGTCAGTTGCTATCTAGTTGCTATGTGCCTATATTAGTCACTCTTAGTCTTGTGCAGTTACTATATCTCTTATGATGATGATGATGATGATGATGATGTATTAGCCAGACTTAGTTTGTATAGTCTTATGCAGTTATTATGTCTTCTATTATGATAATGTGGTCAGTTGCTATGCAATTAATATGCAGTTGCTATGTGTCTATATGAGTCACTCTTAGTTGGTCTAGTCTTATGCAGTTACTATGTACCTTATGATGATAATGTATAATGATGATTTATTAGAAAGTCTTAGTTTGTCTACTCTTACACAGTTACTATGTCCCCTATAATGATAATGTGGTCAGTTACTATGCAGTTGCTCTCTGCCTATATTAGTCACTTTTAGTTTGTCTAGTCAGTCATATTTTATTAGATTGGCCTTTATTTTGTCATATAGAATCGTGCATTGCCCTGGTGAGACTAAGTGAATGTACAGTGAGATTCTTTCGCCCTGTTGTTACTTTAAAGTCACTTGACACCTTATCCATCAGTGTTTATTTAAAAAAAAAAATTGTACATTATGTGGAGCAGTAGTGTTTTCATATTTGTATATTTGATTTACCTGGCAGGACTTTCTCAATCATATCACCGAGTGTTGGGGCGGAGTGCTCTTGCCTGGTAAGCCTTAACGCTACAAAGCAAATATGAAGACCACAGCTTAGAGACTTGACAGGAGAAGGTACCACAGGGCACATATCTAAGCACACACAAACATGTTCAAAAAAAGCAGTCGCCAACCTTTTTTGTGACATGCAGAGGCTTCACGTCAGGCAATAAGCATGTTAAATATATCTCAGCAGTGTTACCTCTCTACTCTGGCACAGTGTAAAATGGTTAACTATTTAGAATGTGTTAATTGAACTCTGTGGAGTGTGGAATAAACCCGGAAACATGTTGAAATTGAGCCATTTTAACACTCGACTTTTTCGTTGTGACAAAGAAAAGGGATATGAGGCATTCGAGATCAGTTTCAGCACTACATTTTTTTTTTTTTTAATTAAATGCATGAGCATGCACTCGAAAATGCTGTTAGACCACCGACTAAATGAAAATGTCACAGAAATACATTTGAGGACAAAGTGGCCAATCCACACTACTCACAGAGTCGGTTGCTCAGTGATTCGGGGAGCGAGAATGCCCGCTTGGACTCTGGCGGGCCGCCCTTGACGCTGTCACGCAGGGAGCGCACACTCTTCTGGCGGTTCCTGGCAAAGCGCGCCCGTCGTATTTTCCACATTGCGGCGTCGCTGAGGTTTGCCACGTTGGTTCGCACCGCAGTGATGGCTGTCGAAAGAAAGGTGAGGATTGGAATTTGGAATATAAATGGATTGTGATGTGGCCGTCACAGGTAAAATGATGTTAGGTGACTTTGGCTTTAGCGTACTTGTCGGAAAAGGGAACTCCTTGTTACAGTCTAGGTGCAACTGAGCCTCCAGCGACAATGTTTCAAAGCGGTTGACGAAGAACTCCCAGCTGAGGGCAGGTACGTCTTTCTTCAGGAAATGAAGCAGGAGGAGCTTGCTGAGGATGACGGGCCGATCCCTCACGACTGTGTCAAACTGGAAATCCAGGCAGAGGCACAAGCTCTGCAGAACACAAACGAAAGCACAACACATATTTGCATACCCTGTAGTGCAGTGGGGGCCATTTGCGCCCCGCCGTCCATTTTTCAGTGGCCTGCGGCATATGCTAAAAATGGCATTTGACTCAGTTAAAATAACTGAACAAAAACAAAAATGTTTGGAGATGGTCAAAGTAAGAAGGGAGGGTGTCGGAAAAACACAGGCGCCATTAAAGGTTATTTTGGTTAACTAAAACTAATGAAAAAACTACAACTAAAATTCAAAAAACAATATTGTTACTGAAATAAAATAAAAACGAAAATGCTTTTAAAAAACGGAAACTAACTAAAACTAACTACAAATATAGCAAACATGTCCTTCGTTTTAGTCTTTGGTAATTAATTTCATGCATGAGCATTTGGGGATGAATTTAAATGTGATTTTTAGTATATTTATTTTGATATAAAGCGGAATAATGACGTTTGAAAGTATGTCACACAGAAGTGACGTCATCTAGCAGCAGCCAATAGAAAAGCACCTTCAGATGACGTTGCACCCAACGTGTTTTTTAAATATTGCGCACAAATAATGCACATTTGTTTAAAAAAAAACTAATACTAAAACTAACAAACTACACTAAAACTAAGCATTTTTTAAATAACTAAACTAATACAAACTAACAGAAACACCCTGAAAACTAATAATAACTAACTAAAATGAAAAATTCCAAAACTATAATAACCCGACTGTCATATTACAAATAAATTGGTTTATATACTGTATTATTTTTGTAAATATGCAAAAGCACAAATAAATTATTTTTTACAATTTTTAGGACTAAACACAATTTCTCTTCATAACATTATGTGGCCCTTGCGTCCTGATTTTCTGTATGTGGCCCTCAAATGAAAACGTTTGGACACGACAATGTCGTGTCTTCGGAAAGCTTACTGCTGTGAGTTGAAGGAACTTATGTGAGCACCTGCAGCGCTGGCCTCTTGATGGTGTCCAGCAGCAGTCTGGCTCGGGTGGCCACGGCCGGATTGACATCCTCCACCGAAGCCAGGAAGCAGCAGAAGGCTTGAGCCAAGGAGTACTTGAGCAGGTGGTTTTTAGTCACCGCGCCAATGTCTAGGAAGCGGCACAGCACTGCAACCTTCTCCACTGTGAGAATATCATAAACAGAACAATTTAACCATTTTTATATACTGTAATGTGTAGCGTAAATTTCCCATTTACCGTAATCAACCATACTGTTGCTGCCATTAGAGGCAACGCTCATTTATTTAATTGATTAATTTCATAGTTTTGATTTGGTAGTAAAAGAAAAATAAGTAGTCATTATTTTTAATGTAAAAAATGTTAAATAAGCCATAATATTCAGATAAATTCATTTGATTTGAAACCTTTATTGAAAAGGGGAAAAAACCTTTTGTTCCATCATACGTTGCTAAGGGACAACGTTAATTGACGCACAGGTGGACGATAAGGAAGGAGCTTGTCCAGAAGACGTGCTTTTTTTTATTATTCCTTTTGAGTGAATGTGGCCAATGAGGTAAATACTTGTCATTTAATTTCTTAATTGTTTATTGTGAAGCCTCTTCATTTTGTGTGCTAATTGAGCTTATTTTCGCTCTTTTCTTAGTTCTGACGGCATTGTTGGTGTGTTGTTTAACATGTACAAGACATGTAGACGAGATTAAATGTCTGTTGAAACCCAAGAACGAATTTGAGCCGTGATTGAACTCAAAGGGAGAAACACATACAATAAATCCCTTGCCTGAAATTAACTTGTTTAACTGCTGCACTACACAAGAATGAACACTAGATGTCAGTGTAGGCACAATAACGTTCAAACAGCCTGTCGGTCATGTCACACTCGAGTAAACATGATCACTGTATCACAAGTATTTATTCCAGCAAAAGAATATTAGTTGGGCTTTGGAAAGATTGAAATATCACCTTAATTTTGGCATTTATTTCAATGTAGGCTTATCATCAACCCACTGGCCAAGAGATACATTTGGTTAGCCTACACGGCTACAAGGACGAGTAAATCACAAAGATCCTTTATTGCCTGTCCATCAGAGGACATATCTCTGATTCTCTCAAGGTCAACTTGCAGCCAATCACAAGGTGGTTAAAAAAAAAAAAAAAAAAAAAGTCACATCAAGCCGTCAATTCCTATTTGCCGGGTGTTCGAGCCGCACTGTAACCATGACAACAAGGGAGGAGATGTGGGCAGTGGTGTAGGACGTATGTTATATAAAGAAAAAGGGGGTCTTGTTAAAATGGTTCACTCGTCGGATACTTATAAAGCACAAGATTGGGGATTTAGGACCATTATGATGAGCAATACTTATACATCCACAGTGAACACAAGAATATTGTATCTTAATTTAACCTGCTCCAAAACAAGAGCTGCAACAAAAAAAATTAAACTATCAATCCATCTATTTGGGTCATATGGTGAGTTGGAGCCTCTCATATCAGACTTGTGGGAGAAAAGCAGACGGATCATTTTGAAATTTCAATTGATTTATATATAGAGTTGTTTATTAACTCATATACTCCCAAAAACGTATAAAAACGTTCTATTTTAAATACCGCCATGCTCCCAAAGACGTATTTAAACATTTTTTATGTTTTTCAATGTAGAACATACAGAAGGCTTTGAAGGAATGGGAGTTACTACATAAACGGCCATCAGGTGGCAGCAGAGTATAAGAGATCAAACAGGGCCATGTTGCAAAAGGCTCTTTCGCCCACTGTTTTAAACAGATTTGGGAATAATGATGCAACTTAGCTATATTCTAATGCTAATTGCTGCAAAACGGAAACAGATAGAAATATACTTTTTTCCCCCTCTAATGAAAGAAGAGACTCTAATCTTTCTTTTGGTAGGTTCCATGTTTTTATAGCAATAGAACACAATATTCTGTGGGCCTTGCAAAATTCAGTTCTATGGCTGTGAGTGAATGAGTTCATGTGTACTTATTGTATGTTGTTTGTAGTGATAGAAAACTGCACAGCAAAATAATTAGCACTACAGAATTTCTTTTGGTTACTTTATTTAACTTTACGAGAGGGGCATTTATTAGAATCTGAATTTTTGGGCATACGCAGTGCAAGCAACTGTACTACAAACTATAATAAATATATTTAAATACAGCTCATACAACGCTTCTCATTTGTGCAGGTTTAGAGTATCAAAACACCAATTTTGTTTTTCACCCCGCATCTCCTCAATAAATCGTCTCAAGGGGCAGAGGCGGAGAAGAAAAAGATTCATGTCACCTGCTTCAAATCGTATTTTCCAATCTTTGCTGTTGAAGTTTGTGTTGATGAGGTTCCAGAAGATGTCCGCCCCGTGGGACAGGGAGAGCGCGTGGAGGAGCTGAGGCACCGCCAGAGAGGCCAGCTGGCAAAACTCGGACTTTAACATCGACCACAGACTGAAACGCAAATAGAAACGAGTCGCATTGAGCATTCCTTACTAAGCCAATGTGTTCAGGGGCGTTGCGGAATGGTGTCATTTAGCACGTACCATGGGATGAGCATTTTTTCTTGGATGTAAGCCAGAAATTGGGGGTGATCCTTACGGGCGAAGTACAAACACTCTCCATGCAGACACAAGATCCTCAGACAGTTCAGCATGTTAAACAAGATGTCGGGCTCTTCAAACTTGGACATTTCCTGAAAAAGAAAAAGAAAACAAACGTAAACCACCAAAGCACGAATGCCTTAATGTAATTTCTACCCGCTAAATTTTACCTGCAAGATGGTGTAGATAAGTTTTAAAGACACGGGAAGTTGCTGGTAGGAGAACCTTTTATCTGAGTTGTTTTTCATTGCTGCAAGAAAATGAATGATTTTTTAAATACGTACAATTATTCCATGTCATATGAACCCATTTTCTGCTACAAATTTGATGTGACGTATCTTTTACATGAATAATCAATAAAATTATGGATGTATATTATCACTTTTTTTTTCCAGTACTCTGCACCAATACCGAAGTACCGATACCACTAGCACTTTTGATGCAAAAAAAAATTCCCCCAAAAATGACGAATGATTTTAAAGAAAGATGCCAATTTTCTATTCTTTTAATTTGTTATTTCTAGTTCTAGTGAAAATACGGCTGGTATCGGTACTCGCCCATCCCTACTTTTCATACATAAAATTTCTAGTAAAAAAAAAAATATAATAATAATAATAATTTAAATAATTTAAAAAGGACATAATTTTAAAGAAAGACCTGCATATCCCGATATAGCATTTTCCTTAAAACTGCATGAAATTAACGGCAATTTTCTATTCTTCTAATTCATACATTTTAGTTCCTGAGCATAAAACGGCCACAAGAGGGAGATCGATAATGGTATTAGCTGTCATCACGAGTACTGATAGGTTGGAATGAGGCTGGGTATCGGCCCAATACTGATACCTGGCATGACCTGGCAATACCTGGAATTTACCCGTCCCTACTTTTGAAACAGAAAATTTCTCAAAAACAAAACAAAACAAAAAAAAAAAACAATGACCGATTTTTTTTTTAAAGAAAACCTTACATATCCCAATATGTCACTTTCCTTAAAATTGCATGAAATAAATGACCATTTTTCCATTCTTTTAATTTCTAATTTATAGTTCCTGGCCATAAAACAGCCACAAGAGGGCAACTAATATTTGTATCAGCCATTATCGAAAGAACCGATGCCTTGTGGGAAAAAAAAAAAAAAAAAAAGGCCGGTATCGACCCAATAGCAATACCTGTTATCGGTACTCGCTCATCCTTAAATAAAATAACCAAACTGTTCAAGCATATCATAGCTGCATAAAAGCTGGCAGAAGATTGATGAGTTTGTTCCATGACAACATTTGATTTTGTGGATCATATTTGATCGAATCGAGTGAGCCACACAAAGCTTTCTGTCGCATATTTACGATTGCTTGTCACATTCGCACGCCGCATACATTATTCCAGGAGGCAAGGCAAAATGTGGGCCTTCCTCAGATACACCTGTCACCACTTCAGGGGCACAGAGACTTCAGCTATTGTTTATTTAGCCTCATGTGATGTTATTTTTGTGCACAGTTTGTCTTGTGACGGGGATGACACTTACGTGCAGTATCAGGAGAGTGGTTGCTGGGGTTGTCAGTGTGTGCCGCACTCGGGTTGTCTTCTTCCTCACTTCCGTTCCCCGCTCCGAGGGAGAAATCTGGCTGAGGAAGCAATAATGTTTCCTCTAAACTATCTGTCGGTTCCTGCGGAGAAAATCAGTCACATGTTTCAAATCTAGACAGAAGATGAGTCGGGTTGGTTTGGGGGGGGGCAGCATGCTATTTTAAAGCTTGAGTTGCTAACGTGCAGGGTTCATTAACATTCAGTGGAATAAAAATGCACGCTGCGTCTCACCACCAGGCGAATCTCTTCCCGGGGGGTCAGCCTCTCCAAAAGCTCGCAGCCCAGCTGGTAACACAGGATGCTGGATTGGCAAAGGCTGCACTCCAGGGCCTTCTCATCCTTCTGGCAGGTGTGCGAGCCCCCCCACGGGGCTTGGAAGACATTGTTGATGATCCCTACAATATCTTTCCCCAGGCTGGTGTCTAAACCGAGCATCACGCCGTCATCCTGCAGCTCCATCTGGGGCAGCGGGCAGGGAGGTGACCGTTAAGAAGACGCAAAAGGAAGCGGAGCACGACGCGCTAATCTCGAGATCCCACCTGTGGGCACTGCTGTCATTTGCTTTGTTGCGCTTGTTGCGACTTGAGTGACAACTATATATGGTGCTCGTTACTCTCTAAAAACAGTTGAGTGAAAAAGAACCCAATTTGGGTCCAAAAGGGGCCGACTCAAATGATTGGGTTAATCATTTCAACCAAAAAGATGGGTCATATAAATAACATTAAAACAACCCAAAAAATGAGCTTTGAGTTGTTCTTTTCACCTATTGGATAAAAAAGAAAAGAAAAAAAAAGCCTGCTAGTGGGTTAATGATTAGACCAACTTTTTGGTTTAAATAAGTAAACCAAAATGTTGGATCCAATAATTCAATTTGGGTTATTTATTTTTGACCCAAATTTTTGTTTTTCATGCACAACCTCAAATGGTGGGCCAGTACTTCCCACAATTTAGTTAGTTTAAAAAAAAAAAAAAAAAAAAAAGGTTTAGTGGGTTATTCATTAGATCAGTTTTTTGGTTTACCAAGTAAATAATTCATCGAAAACATTGGCTCAATCCCACAAAAAAAATTTTTTTTTGTGGATTATTCATATGACCCAACAGTTTGATTTAAATAAGTAAACCAAAAAGTTGGATCAGACCCTTTTTGTCCCAATTTGTTTTGTTTTTTTTACCCATATTTTTTGTTTTTCACGCAAAACCAAAAATGTTGGATCGGTCCTACCCAAAATCCAGTTGTTTTGCTTCAAAAAAAAAAAAAAAAAAAAAAGCCTTTTATTCATGAGACCAACTTTTTTGATTTACAAAATAAATAAATAACCCAAAACATTGGGTCAATCCCCCCAAAATTTGTTGTTTTGTGGGTTATTCATATGACCCAATTTTTTGGTTTAAATAAGTACAACAAAACGATGAATTGGCCCCTTTTTGACCCAATTTGGATTATTTATTTTTGGTTTTCATGCACCAAAATTTTTTGTTGTTGTTTTGGTTTAAAAAAAAAAAAAAAGGAAGAAAAAAAAAGAAGTTTGGTGGATTATTCATTTGAACCAACTTTTTGGTTTAAATAAAGAAACTAAAATGTTGAATCAGTTACTTTTTGGCCCAATTCGGGTTATTTTTGACCCAACTGTTTTTAGTGCGCATACTTCAATACATGTGTTCAATACATTTCAGAAGGTCACCTGTTTTAGTACGAGGTCAAACATGAGGATGAAACAGCCCAGATTCATGTCGTCGTCGTCACAATCTAAATCCAAGGCACAATGGCCGGTGGCGTGGCCCAGGTTCTTAAACGGACTACAGCGGAGCGGACTGCGGAACGGGCTCCTGAAAGGACTTGGGAACGGGCTGAGGGTGTTGTGCTGCCCACGGCGACCCGGATCTGACACCACACTCACCTACATGGACACAAGCCATCACAAGTTGTGTGACAGTTGTGTGAACAGATGAAGTTTGTATGTTGGATTTTTTGTCAAATTTCTATATATATATATATATATATATATATATATATATATATATATATATATATATATATATATATATATATATATATATATTATAAAATTATCATGTTGTTGACATGTTTTTAGGTAAAATGTTAAATAGTTTCTGAACTGCTTTAAAATGTTTAAGCTCAACCCTGATATGTCAGTTGGACTGCATTGATTGTAAATGGGAGCCTTACATCTATATTGCAGTTAAGTTAAATTAAGCCCTTTCAGGAATCTATATTTAGAAATTGGCAGTTACCATGGCAACATTCAGAATAAGTCAGTGAATGGTAGAAGTTCAAATGTGTTCAGTCTTTCCAAATCTCAAGCGTCCATGAATTTGACCTTCAAGTGATTCAAAAACATCACACCTGCACTTGTTTTCATGTTTTTACGAGCGCACCGGGGAATGATAAAATGATTACGTAAATGCCTTCGTCATTAGAATAAGTTCATTTCTGTCTTCCTCACCCTGCGAGCGCCAGCGTTGCTAGTCAAATCGGAGGCGCGTGCCTTCCTCTGATTGGCCAGCTCCTTCAAAGAGTTCACGCCGTCCGAGAACATCCCAATTAGTAACTGCAGAGGCACCACGATATCCAGCTCTGACAGCACCTGGGAACGTTTCAATCAAAACTGTCACATTGATTGATATTTTCATTTGACTAAAAAGGTGATTTCAAGTTTTGTCTTGATTGAATTGTCAACAATGACTATGCAAATGTGCTGCAAATCCTTTTAACACAGCAAATGACTTCATTTTTTTAAAATATTGGGACATGACATATAAAACAGTGGCAATCCACCACTTCCTCTTTGTGATCTCAATCTGACCTATTTACTAAATTAATGCAATCTCTCCATCACAGTTGTGTCAGAAAACTTGAAAATGATCCATGGCGGCAAGCTCTAAGTGCACATGGGACGTTAGCCAAAATCGCTCCTCTCTCCCCCCGTCTCATTCTGTGACCCAGATCCATATTCAGCAGGCTCCTGCCCAGACTTGACACTCTACGACAACCTGTTCAATTCACACGCACCGCGGGATGGTCAAGGGGAAGAATGTGTGAGTCTATGCTTACATGCAACCACAGCAGAGCCTGCTCTTGCACGGACGCTGGATAGCCAGAAAATCTGCAGCTGATGAAGCCAAACATTTCTTCCATGGAGAAAGGGAGGGGGCACAGCTCAATGTCAAACATCTTGCTGCATGAACAAGCCGGGGAAGAATGATGTTAATAATCCAATGCTTGAAAATAGTTTGTGTCATTCAAGGCTGTCGATATGTCAACATGATTAAGTTATATATTATAATTAAAACTAGAAAAATTTCCGCGGAAATTTTGGATGTGACTGCTGACTCTTGCAAGGTGGAAAGCCGAATGCACTGAACAGTTTGCCAAATGTTAGTGTACTTTACCTCTCAATCAGTCAGCAAGCTAGCATTAGCATGCTAAGCTAACTTAGCATTAGCAATAGCATGATAACTTAACATTAGCATGCTAACTTAGCATTAGCATTTTAAGTTAACATTGGCATATTAAGTTAGCATTAGCATCCTAAATTAGCATTAGCATTAATATGCTAACTTAGCATTAGTGTGCTAATTTAGCATTAGCATGCTAAGATAGCATTAGCATGCTGACTTGGAATTATAAGCTAGCATTAGTTTGTTAACTTAACATTAGCATTAGCATGCTAAGCTAGCAGTAACATGTTAACTTAGCATTAGTGTGCTAATTTAGCATTAGCATGCTAAGGTATCATTAGCATGCTGACTTGGAATTATAAGCTAGCATTAGTTTGTTAACTTAACATTAGCATTAGCATGCTAAGCTAGCAGTAACATGCTAACTTATTAGCATGTTAACTAACTTTAACTTCGGTAAATGTATGTGCGCGCTTCGAAAAAGGTTCTTAATTTGTGGCTCTTTTCCCCCCTTCTCCATTCATTCCTATGGAACTTTTTGGCGGTCACAGCAGTCACATAAATATAGAAATAAAATGGGAAATATGAATAATAATTTACCTAAGGACTTCCCGAAACTCTTTGAGTTGCTGGTCGGGCACTTCTGTGCGGATGGCCTCCAGCCATTCGGGCATGAAACATTCCCACAGTGGTTGGCTGATGACATTGTAAGGGATCAGACACAGGATGCGGTTTAGACCCTCCTTCAGTTGGGTCACTGTGCTACAGGACTTGTCCCAATAACCTCCCACCTGAAGAGAAAAATATAATGCACAACCCAGTGATTGACTGGCAACCAGTCCCGGTTTTATTGTGGCACGTTCTTGTACAGGAAAAACCGCCGCTGTTGATATGTCAGCAGGGCAAATCATGTGCATTGATTTCATGTTCTAAACTACCAAAATTGCTAAATGTTTTTCACTTTTAATTAATCAATCAATCCCCCACTCATAATAATGATAAATAAGTTGAATAATAGTTGTGCAAACCTTCTTAACTGGCTTTTGATGTTGAACCTAGTTACCCATCAAAAAAAAAAAAAAAAAAAAATTGTCATTTGATTTAAAGAAGAATTCAACCCCCTCGAAAAATTCTTTACAATGTTCTATGCAGTCCCACTAGTCTAAATACGGTTTCTGGTTAATATTGCGCTAGTGGAATATGAGTTAAGCAGCAAAATCCAGCATTTTTTATCAATATCAGAAGGCGGCCATTTTGCCACTTGCTGTCGAGTGAAAATGACATCACAGTTGCTGAGAGCTCAGGTAACAACCAATCACAGCTCAGCTTCAGAAAACAGGTAAGCTGTGATTGGTCATTGCCTGAGCCCTGAGTAACTGTGATGTCATCTTCAGTCGACAGCAAGTGGCAAAATGGTCGCCTCATATGATGGGTAAAGACAGCTGGATTTTGCTTCATAAGTCATATTCCACAAATGTAATATTAATCAGAATGTCATGTTTAGACTAGTGAGGTCACATATAACATATTATTGTCAAGAAATGTTTAAGTTCATGTATTACTTAAATGCTGCTGCATAAAGAAAGCAACAGCATGTCAAAGAAATGTAGTTTTACTACCTGAAAAATGATGTGTGTATAATAAAAAGCTACTCTAGCAAGTATCTATATTAAAGTATATACTCAAGAGAGAGTTAAATGTATAGCCTGGATATACCTAAACTTATTCCTGCACAGTAAAATCTTTAGTGTAAATTTGACTCGATTTAGAGTAAATTTGACTCTATTTAGAGATGGACCAAATAGACTCAGTTTTAGAGTAGGCTAAGATTTACACTAGGAAGAGTGTAAAATAAAAAAAAAAAATAAAAAATGGGGAAAAAAGGCTACTCATGGGTTGAGGATCGAACTCACAACTTTCAGCTGCCACACTACCACCTGAGGTACGCCCCTCCTACTGTTTGCTTTTCTATAAGAGACCAAAGATTGTTTTTGGTCAGAGTGGAAGATTCCATGGAATCATGGAATCAACCTGCAGCTGACATAAGCGATATACTAACAGAAAGCAGGGAGCTGTGTGGCTCAGGGAGTAGATCGGCTGTCTCCCAAGCTGAAGGTCATGAGTTCCTTCCTCCACCCTTGAGTCACTTTTATTTTTTTCCTATTTTTTTATTTTACTCTCTTCTAAACTGAGTAACTTTCTTATAAGCATTTATGTAGTACCCACAAAATAACAACAAACATAAAGGAAAAAAATAAATAAGTAAAATAATTAAAATAATGGAAAAAAAAAACACGAGTTTACGTTCCACACGTATATGAATTTATGGTGATATTTTCCATATCGTCACATTTGTGTGACCTTACCCTGGCAAACTCAACAGGTTTGGGCAGGAGACACATGACCATGACGTCAAATCGCACGTCGCACACCGTCTTTAACCACTTGGTGACAAATTGCGGTTTTAGCTTCTCCACCAGGCTTCCCACCTCGTCGTCCATCATATAGGCAGTCGAGTGAAACCACTGGAAAACCATACTGACCAGCCGGGCCAGACTCTCAGTGGGTGTGTTCTCATTGGGGGTACACAGGCTCACCTGTGCACAAGTACAGAGAAGCGGAGCAACAAGCCATATAAGTGGCGATAAGGTAGCCACGTGACGCAAATATCCTTATCTAATGTTCCCTGTTATTGACAGACATGGCCTTTGGTACACACCAGGAACCAGATGCCAAACTGACTGAGGAGCCGCTGGTCGTGCTGGTCGTCCTCTTTGTTATCAAACTCGATGTTGTCCAGAGAGTGATGCGAGGAAGACAGGCCCATCTGCCGACGCCTGTTCAGCTCAAACTCACGTTGTTCTGCGTGAATTTCGGCCTCCTTGAGCAGGCTGGAGGGATAAGAAAAGACACGCTCCCTCTATCACACAAGTGCACATCAGTCTGGACTGCAGGAATAGCATCGAAGGACATCCAATTTAATATTATCATTATTACTGTGATGGGTGAAGAAATGACAACATCATTACGGAGCTGTTTCTTCAATGTTTTCTGTTACATGATTACCAAAACAGCTCACAGGATGATGAATCACAGTACATCACAACAAAATATTTTGTTATATTAGTTGGTTATATATCCAGGTAATAATAATATAAAAAAAAAACTTTCGGACATGGTATTAATTTACAATGGCCTACAACATGGAATTTACTGGATTACTGCATCCGAAAGCAAATAGGGCTTATTAAACCCCTCCCCAGTATACATTTTGAATTTGAATTTATTTATTTGAAAGGGACAATGCACATTAATCAACATTTTACAATGTAAATGTGCCCAGGTTAGCTAAGTTAAGCTAATTTTCATTTGGCGGATGTAGGAGACAATCACAAATCATTTTCCAACAATATACAATCATATTACACAAGTACATCTCCTGTACAGTAGTAATAAAATAATACAGTTTGACGCATCAATCATCAAGACCTTTTTTTTTTTTTTCCACGAACTTCAACAACGCAACACAGCAGAAACGTTCATGTCAAAATTTAGTAGTAATATGCTTACTAATAATGCATATATTTGTGGAGACTTTGGTCAAGTTGTAGTTTACAATTTTAAAAATGTGCAGAATTTCACAACTTACTTCATGTTCAAGATTAGATAGCTAGAAAAATGCGCTGAGCTTGTCACCAACGTCTTACAAATACAATTATGCCATCTAGTGGCAGGGTAATTACCTCGACACAAATCAATATCACACTCGTTTTTACAGTACAGTACATATTTTTACATTTAACTCAATTTTAGGAATTATTATGAAATTACTGTAATGACTAAATGATGCAGCCATATTTCTATTCGTTAACACTTTTTTCCACTTATATGTTTAATACAGTATGAAAACTAAGAAAAAAATGTATTAGACATTTTATTGTACATTTAGAACAGAGATGAAATTATATGACTACTGAAGTCATGCGATTAATTACAATTAAAAATTGTAATCGCCTAACAACCTTAATTATTATTTTTTTGTATTAATAGGTATAATAATAATAATAATAATAATAATAATAATAATAATAATAATAATAATAATAATATAAAACATTTTATGAATAATTTATTTATTAATTATAATAAATTAATTGTTATTAATTTATTAATTATTAATAATAATTAATTAATAATAATAAAATAATATAATTAATTAATACATTTTAATTATTTTTATTAGCACTTTATTAATCTTAGTATATTGCACTAGCCTAGCCTAGTTCTTCATTTTCTGATAGTAACAAATGGTTACATTTATGAGGGAAGGTACTAGATTGACATTACAGCGTGTAGGTGTACTTAATGTTTCGTCCATAGAATGTACAGTAAGACAGCCTGATCCTGCTTTAACAAGTCTCCATCTTAATATAAACCCCAATTAACAGGATCGCAGAGATGAGAATTCACCTTATAACAGCTTCCACGGTGCAAACGAGCTCCTCTGCCCCGCACTCGCGGGTGTTGATCGGAGGAGGCGAAGTCTGGTACAGATGGGTCTCCGCCGCGGCCCCCACCTCGCTACTGTGGTGGTTGACATGGCAACGCTTGCAATAGCGGACAGGCCGGTTACCATGGCGCCCGCAGCAACCGGCCGAGAAGCAGGTGACCACAGCCCTCCTGACGTGAGAGCTACAGTTCTGAGGAGACGCGGGGCCTTAATGATGTTACATTCATCTCGTGACAAGTTCCTTCTAAGTCTCAAAATCACACATGCATTTGTTGAGAAACATTCATCCTTACACATCTGCTGGGATTTGTAAAAAATATATATATATATTTTTTTTTTTTTTTTTTTTTTTGCATCCCCAGTGTCTCAGGCTTCTAAAAATAAAAAGCATGGCACGAGGGACCCATCCTAATCTGATCAGCGTCTAATCTTCTGCCATTAGCGGGATGCAGCGCTGCCTATCAAATTAATATATTTGTCCTCAGACGGCGACATCCCTCATTCAGTCATCCATCTTTCAGCAGTGCCGCACTGCCTGATGTTACATTTCGAAATGCTCGCGGTATTTTTTTTAAAGATTTGGGAATGCTGGTGTGTCCTCGATGGCCGATGTGACACGCAATGAGCGGAAGGAAAGATGACTCAATTAATAATGAAAGCTCCGGTGTAAATCCAGGTGGGAGTTGAAAAGGCTTTCTGAGATGAGTGGAGCAAAGCCTGCTGCAAAAGGGGAGAGGGAGTGGATTAAATGCTCCGGACAAACTAGGTGGAGGTCGACCGTTTCTATTGGCAACGTAGGGTTGCTCCGCCTGATTGGAATCTTGGAGATCATCTAACATTTAGTATTCGTTCAGGTGTCTCTGAGGAGGCCATTAGGGAGCAATCACTTAAAGATTTAGGATGAGGGTTTTTTTAAAGTGACTCCTCCTGCTCCATCAGCACAGATGTAAGAATTTATCATGACCAAAATGAATGTTAAAGTTAATTTCATTTGATGAATTGATATCCTCTGGCTGGAAAGGTAACAAGAAACAGACTAAGAGAAAATAAATGTAAAATAACAGCCATGTTTGCACTATACATTTTGAAAATTTGATTGAAAATTTGCCTGAGCTTTTCCTAGAAAGGCTACTTTTCAAAATATGCAATTTATGGGGTCGCTTTGCACAAAATAACCCAATTTTGGGGGGTTGTTTTTTGCAACACAACCCAGAAAGTTGGGACAAACTGACCCAAGTAGTGGATAGTTCCCTTTTTGACAACATTTTTTGACCCAACTGTAATTCATTCAATGATTCAGAAGATTGTGAATGAAATACGATGACGCTCACCACACATCCGCTGAGCTCATAATATGTCTGTCTGCAACTCGATCAAATTCACCAAAATCACATTGAACTACCTGCGCTAATATTTAGACGTGGTTCCAGCAGGCGTAAACGTCAGTCTGCTTTCAGCCACCAAATTAGTATCTAAATAATAATTATATAAACGAGACTTACACCAGCACAAATACTCACGATTATCCAGTTTTTATACTCAAACACAGCTGTTGTGTCTAAATATTGAGCCTATAGATTTGCATATTTGAGTGAATTGGGCAATGCATCAAAATGTTCATTTTCTTTGCATTTATTTGAAATCCTCTTACCTTCTTTTGACAAATGGCCGAGATTTCAGCTGCAAATCAAATTAAGAAGATTATTTTCATAACCAATAAGAAAAAAATACATTATGGGCATCTTTTAAAGCAGCAATGACGAACCAGAAGACTGTAGGTCATAATCCTTGAAAGTATTTGATCTGATCTATAATCTATAATGTTAATAAAACCTCAGACTAGAGGAATATATTAAAAAGCCCAAAAGCATATAACCACAAAATGCTCATGACAAATGAGTACAATTTAAAAAAAAAAAAAAAAAAAAAAAAAAAAAAAGGATATCATATTTTTTTATAAATGTAGTATTTCTTCCAATGGACTTCATATTGCCCAGTTTAAAAATGTGCCCCAAATGCATTTCTACATATTTATTGAGGTTCTTTAAATAGATGACTGACAGCATATTGCACTATAATGTATTTAAAACCAATATTAGGAACGCTCACCTTGGGGAAGAAGAACGTCAACAAGCCATTCTGCATGGTCTCTGAAAAGGTGGGAAAAAAAATGTAGAAATTATATTTTACGGTATTTACTGGCAACACTATACAACCATACTGACAACCATATACTGTACTGTACATGAAAATCAGCGAAATCAGAGAAATAATGAATCATTCCAACTGGCCTATTCAACAAAAAGTTGTTTTGAATAATATCCTTGTGATGTGTTTTTCTATAAGGAAAAATAAACCAAAATTAAAAATCGATTACAATTGGAAATCACATTTTTATGCACAAAAAAAACACCCTCTGAGATATTATCTTAAGTTGATATCGGCCTACGAGGAAGTGTTGCATACCCGGCTATTCGTTGGCTGCACTCCTCGCATATGTAAAGAGGAGGTGGCTTGTCTCCCAGGGCAACCGAAAGAGTGGGATCTATACACATCTGCAAAAGAAAAGAGGCTTAAAATCATGGATACTTAAACAATGATATGTAAACACAAGTATAGGCTGTGGTATATTTTCTGTCGATGTTCCTCACACAGCTCAACAGTACTGCAAAGAAATATTGCCGCACTCCAACCAGTCTCTACATGCCTCGATGTGAATGGCTTGCTGCATATGGTACACTCTGCTCCCTTGCAACCTGTGCTTGGCATATAGTGCACCGTGAATTAATGTTCCCCGCACCTCCATCCCCAAGGGCTACGTGGGGTCACTACTTCCAATTAAGCCCACACCTCCCCCCCCCAACAGCTCCAAGTAATTGAAATCCATCTCCTGTCCCCGCTCCTGCTCACACTCTATTTGTCCATTTTGAGCATGGCTGCATGGAGGCAGACCAAGCAAATAAAAGAGAGCAACAACAGCAGAGTCTGGCGTGTATGTGTGTGCGTGTGTGTATGTCTAGCGATGCTGATATCATTACAGCTGCCTGGATGTGCACTGATTTATTTACCGTGGGGCTCACAAAAGCAAACACGCTGATGTGTGTGCTTGAACAAGCTGCAGCATGCCACATGCGGTCCCTGTGAAGTTCATGTGTGAATCTTGCAACACCAAAAATAATTTAAAAAAAAATACAGACATCTATTGAAGGCACATCTCGACTTGGGTCACCTTGACAGCAGGTTTATTGATAGCATTGTGGCACTCAATATGTTGACAGTGAATGGGGTTCCAGGCTGTTAGGAATAAACGTCAGAAGAGAAAATGGAGAGCTTTGGTTAGTTCAAGGACGGATAGAGCCGAGAGATGAAAATCTAAAAATGATCATGACCAGTGTACTGCAGCCCTCGGTATTCACTGATGGCTCCTGGTGGTTTCAGGTTGGGCCAGTAATGAAACAGCATCTGCACAGCTGGAGGCTTGACTTGGGATGGGCCATACGATATGACGTAAAGAAGGTCCTGCACGCAATAATTATGCCATTAGGTACAATGCACACGCTAGTTAAAACTAGCTAAGAGCTGTGACAAAACTCTAATTTAAAAAAAAAAAAATTTATCTGAGTGGTATTAAGATAATATTTTACATTGTTATTTTTGTTAATGCTATGAATCAATTCCTGAATCTACTGTTGTCTCAATAGCTTACTTGCTAAATGTGATGCTAGCGCTAGCTAGGGGATATTTAGCTTAGTGACAAATATGGGAAACAGATAGCAATACTTAAAATTTGCTCTTATAAATAATTGAAACAAACTCAATGAGAGGTAGCGAAATAATGAAGAAGATATTCCTTGTAAGTTGGGAACATTTACCTGTTTACATTGAATTTAACTTATTATAATAACGTTAGCTTAGGACAAGCTTAGCATCCTGCTATCTCATAATTGGCACAGATGCATAGTACTGGTTTTATTTTACTAGAAAAGGTACCCAAGCTATTTGATTTTCGATTCTGGAATTTGGTATATACTGTAGTATTTTATTATTATTATTATTATTATTATTATTATTATTATTATTATCATGTTGCGTATCCATTGTAGATCGGAATATTCCAGAATACTGTTGAATTTAATTAAAGAGTAGTAACACGTAAGCTGAGGTTTTCTTACTGCTTTTTGAACATGAAAATTATCAGGTACAACAATATAAATAAGGTAGATGAAATGTTCTTAGGCAGGAATGGATTAATTGCATTTTCATTCATTTCAATGGGAATTATTACCTTGGTTTGTAAATGTTTTGGTTCGAAAACAGGTTCACCAAACAAATAAAATTTGGTTCTATACTGTGTACGTGGGCAATTTATTAGTATTACGCACGTATATTAAGTTTGTGTTGATTGCTTCCATTCTTTAACTATGTTTTTTTTTTGTGATATGTTCAATGGTAGTTTTTTTTCCATAAGTGACTGTATCATGATTAATTAACACAACTTTTATATGATTAAGCAACTTTCATAAAAATGATTCAAATTGCAATCGAAGTCAAAATAAAATAAAGATACCTTCCACACTTCTTGTTTGTGCTTCATTAGACACTCCAGCAACTGACAGTGATAAACTGGGAAGGAGCAGAGGTACCAATGATTTCATACATTATTTTACATACGCCACATGGACAAAAGTATTGGAATAGTGTTTATGTTTAAATCGCATTTGGAATAGACTGCTTCGTTCCCTGTGAATCTTAATTCATAGCAAGACATTTTGGACCATTTACAGTGTTGGAGATGGTCCTTTTCCTGTGCTCAGTGTACAAAGCAAGGTCAACAGAGGTCTGCTCGGAAGAGTCTGGTGAGGAGGAACGTACCTCCACAACATTTGAGATGAACTAGACTGGTATTTGTGAGCTAGATGCACCAATATTTTTGTCCATATTATTCATATGAACACACCAAGGACAGAAAACATGCCGGATTACCTGGATTTGTAGTGTACTGCATTGCTATCATTAGCATCGAGGAAGCAGACAGATTCACATAGGCTGGGACTCCCCCCTCCCTCCGGGTGGATCCCACTGCATTTGAGAGACAGAAAACTGGTAACAACGTGATTTATTTGATTTTGGTATTAGCTTTATTTTTGTAATTTTGTACAGGTACCGGTGTGTAGATTTTTCCTGTCAAAAGTCCATTTGGGAGTCCATTTCCACAATGTATTTTAAGGTACAAAACAGTATAAGGCAAATTATTTAAATAATAAGTCTGCTTCCTTTTTTCCTTTTTTCCTTTTTTTTTTTTTTTTTTTAATGTAACATCCTATCATAACTAACTGTTCATCCAAGTGCAAAACCGGTTAACCGATGTACAATAGCACTAAAATAAAATTCAAATAGAATAGTTAAACCTTTGATGATGCAATGTGAAGAAGAGTGGTAGGTCCACTTGAAATTGAAGTTTGTTACTGTTGTAAATGTTAAATGTATAGTTTCAATAATAATAATGGGAAAAAAAATTCATAGATCACTGTCATTCCAGAGTTTAAATAAATATAAAAAATGTCGTCATCCATCTGTATTTAGTGGATCAGACCATACATTTCAGTTGTACTGTATTTAACTTTTTTAAGTACAATATATTTCAATTTAAGAACTGTTTTTGTTTTATTTACATGTATTTACGTGTAATTTGTATTTAAAGTTTATGTGCAAAAATTTTATTTCAATCACTATTTAAATATACGTTTGTTTTACTTTCATATAGTTCATTTATTTCATTCTTTAAAAAAAAATGAGAGGGCAGAAAAAAGTAAAACTTAACATCAACTATAGTCAAGGTACACTTGTAAATATATTTAAGCAAAGTGACCGTGTTTAAACTGTGCATAATGTTACCGTGGCTTAAAATAGTATTAAACATACTTCGGAATGAAACCTGCCTTGTTTTGACGGCCACTTAGGTTTACTATGCTACTGTTATTTTAATGTTGGTAATGATGGTGGTACTTTAAGAGCTCAATAGTCATTAATAAGTCAACTAATTTTATTCTCAACTGTTGAGACCAAGTTGCATTAATTCAGAGTTTACCTTCTGAAGATAGCGTCAGCATTTTGGACTCCTGATGTACACTATATCGGTGCTTCATCACAGTCAGATTAATATATTTACTTAATTAGGGCATACTTACATATGGCCATGGGGAGGAAAGAGGTGCTGAGGTACTCAATGATGTCTTTGTGGAGGAAAGGGGGAAATGTGGCTAAAGTGGAGATCATAGTATAGGGCAAAGTGCTGAGAATATCATCACTGAGAAAGGGCAGAAGGCAAGTTGTTGTGTAAAATATGGACTGGCCCAGATCTGATGAGAAAGAAGAGATGCAAAAAAAAGACAAAGAGAGATATACAGACACTTATTCAATAAGCTGTACATACAGTATTCACATACTGTATGCAGCCACAATGCTAAAAAACTCTTAACTACATTTCATATATATCAGTACAGCAATTTAAAAAAAAAAGAACAATTGGAATATATGGTCTTTCTTGAAAAGCTGCTAAAAGTAAAGTTTGCACTCAAGAAAAGTGGAGCATTCTAGTCAAGGTGATGGAATTTCATGCTTTCTGGCTTTCTTTAACAGGGGTAAAATATTCATGAGGAAAAAAAAAAGACTGTGGAAAAAAAAAAACTGGCAATCATTCCCTGGTATGCTAACAATGTCAAACTTTGCTGTACAGTATGCATACGTTTTCCATTTAGCGTAATGTAACTTCACATGAGCATCGACATTTCCTCCCACTGCACATAACAAACATGCGGTCGAATATGATGCACAGAAGAGAAGGCCTATGGGCTGGTGTGTCCAATGGCTTATGAACGATTAGGTTGACAGGATCCAGCGTGCTCCCAATCACCCCATGCATCCCTCAAGATCCTCAGCGGGACTTCTCTCCATCCCGTTACAAAAAAGAGGCCAAAAAAGCGGAAGTGGCTTCATGCAGGCCAGACGGCTCGGAGTGTGGGGGGGGGGGGGGATGATGATGACAAACAGTGGTGCACTGGGGCCTTGACTCACCATGCTGACCGTGCTGCAGCAGGGGCACCAGGTCAAGCAGGGTCACGAGGGTCACATACAGGCCCTGATAGTCCAGAGAGGGGTACTCTGAGAGCTGAGCGTCCCGACTCTGCTGCCCCTGCCCCCCGCGGTCTGATGGGGCATCGCGCAGAACGCTGTAAAGGAGGGAGCGAGTAACTGTAGGGTTGATGGAACTGACTTGTGGTCTTAGAGATGGGGTGAGTGGGAATGGCACAGGAAAAAGACACATGGTCATGGGCACGGCCAATTTGGAAGCTTCCTGGTTCTCCTTCCTGCCTGTGCGGGACAGAATGCTGCTCCGGGGTGGGAGGGGTTGGGGAAGGGGAGGGGAAGGGGAACAAGGGAAAAAAAGAGACAACAAAGACACAAAAAAACAGCACATTACATTGAAATGGCACTACAGAGACAGCGTAAATAGAAAAAAACAAAACCAGATAAACCCCACATAGGATGCAGTGTCTCACTATTTGACTGTGTCGCCCTGCTCGGTCTTGTTCACAGTGAATTCAATTCAATTGGTTCTTGATTTGTCAGAAACAAAAAGCAAAAAAATATGAGCACATACTGCGATGATCACTGCATCTCATGCGTATCTGGTGACAAGGAGCAAAAATATAAAAAATGGCATGTTTTCAGTGGCAACCCCATACTTCTCCAAATTAAAAGGGACAGAGCAAAAACGTCTGTCCCTTCCTGGCTGCCTTCATCCAATCAGCGACGGCTACCATGCAAAAAAGGCCAATGTGCGGGAGTGGAATTTGTGCAGAGGGAGGGGGTGGTGGGGGGAAAAAAACAGAAATTTCCTTGTCTTTAGTAGGGCTGTCAAGGATGGGAGTGACACCAAATTGGCTTAGGGAAAATACAGAGGTGACACTTTTGAAACATGCTTCAGCCAGTAATAAACATGTGTGTGAGGTTAGATCAAGTGCTCCTATTTCACAGCACATGTTTATTGTACCAGAGAAATAATGTCCGTATGCATACAATATGATACTGCACCAGTATCATCGGGAGAAATAATGAGATCCAACAGGCATATGGATTCAGGTTTCTAAAATAAATGCCACTAGTCTACAATAGAGGAGAAACTAGAATGACAAAGGAATAGGTTGTATCAAGGGGGATGACTGGTAACAATTATGTTTGTGAGCTAATGCAGGATGGACAATTGTGTTTGCTGTCCCCTGGGGAAGGTGGTGGACGTATTGCATCTTAAGGGGAGGAGGGGGGGGAGAAAAACTTGTCGGGTTGAGTGTGGAGCATCTAGGGTGGAGGAGGGGGGAGGGGCCAGAGAGCATTGCTCTTTTACTGCACATTTTATGAAGAGCTACAGCTTTTTTTTAATGGCAAAGAATTGAACCCAGATTATAAAGGCTGATGCATTTTTTGTTAAAAGGCCACTTTGGTAAAAGCGATATTTGGATAGTAAGTCAGAATGGGGGGATAAATTACAAATTTTACACATTAAATGTTACACGCAACATTTTATGATTTATAACCTCAAAGTTGTACTGGTAAAACACATACAGTGGAAGTCAAAAGTAAACACACCCCTATAAAAATTATAACATTTTTCTGATGGGGAAAAAAAAAGCGCGAAGAAAGTTTTTTTTTCTCTCTCTCTCTCTCTTTAAGGGAATAATAACCAGTATGATTAAATTGGAAAATGACATTTAAAAATTGTAGGATCTATAAAACATAGAATGACACGGTAACAAAAATGCAAATAAAAAAACTAATAAAAGCATCCCAGGAAATCTTGATTTTGGTATTTTTATTCTTTATTATTTGGTGTGTTTGCTATATTTGTATATTTATTAAATTTTGAAGGTATATTCTTTCTTTTTTCTTCTTCTTCTTCTTTCAGGTCTCTGGACCACTTTCCATTGAGTTAAAAAAAAAAAAAAAAAAAAAAGGAGGGTTATTGTCCATTTTTAAATCAGAAAAACTCTTATTTTAACAGGGGTGCGTTCACCGTATCCACTGTACATCTTTGTTACAGAATCAAACAAATACACTGACTTTTTCACTGCCCATTTCTCATTTACAGAATATAATACATCATTGAATTGAACCATGAACAACACACAGACACACTCGCACGCATACACTGGACTGGTACACACGGACACAGACATTCTGCGTGTGTCTACATCCACACACACAAAAAGTACCAACATATACACATAAAACACATGTAGAAATGCACTGGTACAGACACGTGACATTGACTGTCAAACCCTAATCTGTCAATTAATAAATAATCGACTATGTGTTGCAATAACTTAAAGTATAATAGATAATATAAAATGGTCAGATATTACTAAAAGAAAAAAAAATCTTATTTCATAAATCTGCATCTGTAAAAAAAAAAATGTGAGTAATGTGAGTATGAAACTATTTCCTGGAGCCCATATAATAATTCTGGAAAAAGGACTGAGTAATTTATTTGAATTTTTTTTACTTTACTCACTTAATATGACATTGTCACTTAAGACAGATTGTCATGGTTTCAGCATCTATTCTGCTATAATGTATCACGACTCCGTGGAGTCATGTGCAGAAATATCCGGTCATTTGATGAGGAACGAAAAACAACGAGATTCAGCGTAGCTAAAATGGCTGCCCACTTGGCCTGCACCGGAGGAGGATGTTCGTCCTCCGCCTTCCACGGCACCCGTGGGAGCGGGCTGACCCCGGCAAGTGTGGAGCAGCCCTCTGTGGGCCCCTGAGGGAGAGCCACGCCAGGGAAGCGTTCATCCAGTAGCTGACCACTGAATCAATAAACATCCTGAAGCTCCACCTCAGCTGTTTTCACATTTAAATTACTTTTGAGAGCTATGGTGGTCTGCTTCCCTCACTTTTCTCATTCAGTGTTCATTTTAATTGTGAGATGGTGTAAAAAAAAAAAAAGAAAAAAGTGTCACAAAAACGCTATACTAAAATATATATCTGACCATGTAGAAATCTAAATATCAGACATTTTGAAATGTGTTACCTGTTGGTTCCAGAGCAGTGTACTTACCTGAGTAGGGTTTGAGAAAAGTATTTCAGTGTGTTTGCAATGTCAGTTCCGGAGGGCACAGGATAAATATTGTGTTGCACACGGTTGTGATACTCTTGCAAGTATCGTATCTTAGAAGCAACTAGAGACAAAATAAAGAGCAGAGTGACGAGCAGATTAACAATTTGAGACACAAACGATGTTTACAAAAAAAAAATGCATTCAGTTGAAATGTGATACTGCATGTCTCTCCCATCCATGTAACACAGATGTTCCAGTTACAAAATTAAACAGAGGCCATGATTCCAATGCCCTCTGGCCCTCTTCAAGTGACCTTTTTAAGCTATTTCTATGAGGTCACAAGAAGCCCAAGGGGCGGCGGTTACCTAATGCTTATAAGAGTCAACATGTGCTCAAGGATGGTCAAGTCCCAAGGCAAGAACATTTATCCATCTATATATCCATTTTCTGAATTTCCAGGGTCGGGTCGCGGGGGCAGCAGCTTTAGCAGGTAAGCTCAGCGTTCCCTCTCCCTAGCCACTTCGTCCAGCTCTTCCGAGGGAATCGCAAGGCGTTCCCAGGCCAGCCGGGAGGTATCGTCTCTTCAGTGTGTCCTGTGTCGTCCCAGAAGCCTCCTCACCAGGGAGGAGACCATAAAGCATCCTGAGAAGATGCCCGAGCCACCTCATCTGGCTCCTCTCCATTCTCCCCTCACTTGTGAACAAAACTCCAAGATACTTGAACTCCTCCAGTTGGAGCAGGATCTCATCCCTGACCGATTTGCAGGTGTTGATTTTCATCCCAACCGCTTCACACTTGGCAGCAAATCACTCCAGTGAGAGTTGGAGATTGATGAAATCAACAGGATCACATCATCTGCAAAAATTAGTGATGCAATACTGTAACCACCACCAAACCGGACTCCCAGAATGCCTTGGCCTATAAATTCTGTCCATAAAGAATATGATCAGAATCTGTATCAAAGACCATCAATTGTACAGGGATCAGAGGGGGATCGGTACACCCCGCAACCCCCCATAACTCCATGGGGGACAAGGTCCAACACCTTTTCCACAAAAAAAATAAATAAATAAAATACTTAGTAAATACTAGTAAAGCTAAGACCCTGTTTACACGGAAGCAAAGCCGGCTTCGTTCGTCAATCAAATCTTGTACAGACAGAACCGTCTCATGACATGCAAGTGTCCAAAAGAAGACGCATAGGACGTTTAATAGCTGTAATACATATGCCAAGTCTGGAGTGGCGCTGTAGCGCTGCCACAGGGAGTTAACGGAAAGCGTAGAAGAAGAATCAGCGAAGAAGACGAACCACTGATGATCTGAATAGCCGGTTTTGAAGCCCCCAGCCCCCCCAGAAATATTTCTCGGCATACGATCCTATACATTTACGGTATCGAAATAAGAAAACATTTGAGACAGTACTTAGTAGAATTAATAGGGGTCTAGCAACAGCTATAAAAGAAAAGGTGTCTTCAAAGTAGTTTAAACATCAGTCTGCTCTCGAGATCGGAGGACTAAGATGGCTGCCCTGTCGCTTCAACGGCTTGCAAGGGTGTATATGGTCTATCGGCCAGAGGTGCCCAAGTCCGGTCCTCGAGAGCCGCTATCCAGTCTGTTTTCCATGTCTCCTCCAACGCAGCTGAATAAAATCAAGCTCATCAGCTCAAGCTTTGCAGATGCCTGATAACGACCCTGACCATGAATCAGGTGTGTTGGTGGGGAGAAACATGGAAAACAGGCTGGAAAGGGGCTCTCGAGGACCGGACTTGGGCACCCCTGGCTCTATCCAGTCATATATAAAGATCAGTGAGACGAACACAACACAGAAGTGACAATGCCGGGTGATTCAAGGGATTCAAACAAGCTAAGGAGGTTGTGCAAAACGAGGAAGACACGGCTATCCGCCATTGTTGATGACAGACTGGCAGTTCGTGCGCAGTCACGGGAGATGTAGCTATCCTGCTATGGTGTCCACATTGGAACGTTTTGAAATCTTTCCACTCTTGAGCCATGGTTTCAAAAGTGGTCGGTTTCGAGCTCAGAAACCGAGCCGCCGTGCGGACGAAGTGCCCAAACAGTAAGAAACTTGTGCGAATACACTGAAACGGGCTTTCGTGTGAACCTAAAACTACTCCTGATTCTGCGATTTGACTTCCGGACAGACCCTCCTCTCCAGTAACCCTTAATACAAGTCGGCCTTAATATGGAGGCTGATGAGTGTGATTCCCCTGTAGTTGGAATACACATTCCGTTCCCCTTTCTTAATAAAGCGGACCACCATTGAGGTCTGCCAATCCAGAGGCACTGTCCCTGATGTCCATATGACTTGTAGAAGCGTGGCAACCAGGACAGCTCCACAAAATCCAGAGCCTTTGGGAACTCTGGGCAGATTTCCCAACCATTCCAAGGGCCATGCCACCCAAGGAAGTTCATTCAAGAACAAATGCTTACTCAGCTATTCAATTATCTTTTAATTGAGCAATGACTTACAGTAGTGTACTGTGCAAAAATCTTGGGACCCCACTAGTGTTGTTCTAATGATCATTTTAAACATGCTGGAGCTGACTTCAGAAAAAGGGAGACGACACCCTTCACTGGTTGCCAGTCAATTAAAGTGCACATTTATAGACAAGGATTCACACTCATATTCATATCGATTCACGCGCATTTTGAGTCCTATTATGAAAAAATAAATAAACACAAATGGCGGATGCACACATGACACAACAACTTTTTAACCCTAGAAAACAAGTTTGACGCAATCCACGCCTTGCAAATGACTAATGGCTGGTTCAAAGTGTGAGGAGAGCACTCAAGATCGGTTGTTTTTCCACCTGTTCACAGGCACACAAAAAAAAAAGAGGGGGTGGAAGCCTGCCACCAGCCTGATCCCAGCATATTAATGAGCAATCTTCATGCCACCATATTGCTAAAGGGGGGTGGAAGAAAATCCACCGAATCGACCTTGACAGTGGCATCCCGAATTTATTTGACCGCATTGATGTTGAATGAGTCAATTTAGCTGTCAGTTTAAAAAAAAAAAGCTGTGCAAACGATCGACGGACTTGCTTTAAGATGCAAAGAAATGCGGAGGAGGAGTGAGGAAGGAGGGGACACACGCGCACACGCGGACACAAACGCGGACACATCGAGTCCTCCTCGAGCCTTCCTCTGCAGTGAAAACGTGTTGCAAGCTGCCTTGGCAACCGAGCTCTCATCATCACCAAGGACAGCTCCCATCGTCCTCGCTCTCAAATTAAAAAAAAAAACAAATATTGAAAAAAATATATATATATAACATGACAGAAACACATAAATATACTCACACTGCTCTGCCTTTGTAGACATTGCGGTGACACTTGTGGAGACATAAGCCACGCTGTCAATTTAATTTGGATTATTTTTTTTTTGCACCCTCTTCAGTGCTCTGTGTGTGCCTCACTGGTGGAAAAGTGAACTCTCTCTCTCTCTCTCTCTCTCTCTCTCTCTCTCTCTCTCTCTCTCTCTCTCTCTCTCTCTCTCTCTCTCTCTCTCTCTCTCTCTCTCTCTCTCTCTCTCTCTCTCTCTCTCTCTCTCTCTCTCTCTCAGCTTGATCGTACCACTGCGCGCAAGCAAAGGATTTGTGCACTATTTCTGTTCTCACGTTCCCTTGTGTGATGCTTTCAGTCATATTAAAATAGCGAGACTTAATTTAGCAAATCGTTTGGATAAGAATAACTGGATGCCTTCCGGGGAAGTGTGTGTGTGTGGTTAGAAAGACGGGAGAGATTGCTGTGCAGATGCTACAAACAAACACACCTTTCCAAATGGACTCACCCTGCTTTGACAAATTGCCATTCAGGAAATCCAACGTCGCCTTGAAAACAATTTCAAATGATACAGCAAAGGAAATTCTCCAAACTTTTAACCTTTATTATTTTCCTTATTATTATTATTTTTTTAACTTCTGTCTTCTTAGGCAAACGTGCAACAGATGGCTGGCAACTTAACAAAAAAATATTTTTTTGTAATATCATCTAACATGTTTTAATAGATTTTTTTAACCATTGATGCGCCTATATTATTGATCTAAAAAATAATTGGGTTGTATGTACATATATTAAAGAGATGTTTCAATAAAGCATACTAAAATTTAATTTAGATGCTGCTGAGGCTTAAAGTATAACATAAACAGACTTGAGGGTTTTAGCATAGCACTGACTGAGAGCCAAGGATGTTTTGGAGTATATCCATCTCATATCCAGCTGATGAAAAGCAACATCCTGTCACTACATGTGGGGAGAAAAATATTATATGCTAGTGTTATGCAAAAAGATTATACAGCAAATAAGTACCCACACACCAAGATAACGTAAGATACATGTTTATTATTGCGACTTCCAGTGGTGTACAACCGGCCTTCATCATACTAAAAGTTTATTTGAGTAGGCATGTAGCTAAAAGCTTAATATCTCAGCATTATGCGGTGCAATTCTAAAGCAGTGCAATCAACATCCACAATAATTGTGATAATTGTAAGAGCAAAAGCTTATAGTCGATACATCTCTTGTACCATAATATTTGATCATCAACATGATTGTATGTCTTCCTTTTAAAATATTTTCATTCAGGTGTTAGAATTTGAATACTTTTACTGTTACAAAAAAAAAAAAAAAAAAAAAAGATGATTTATTTCACCAACCAAGAAGTCAGCTGCCTTTGTGTTAGAGATTTGATTATACGTTTGTGGACTACTAAAAAAATGGGAAACCAGGTAGAAATCTACACATATGTGCTTGAAAATATTACACAAATTTAAGGTCGATATTAAGTTGTTCTTGTAGTGTTTAACTCCAATACAGTTCCATGGCATTAACGATGATGCCATTGTAAGTTAGAAATAGTAATTCTATACAAAAAATAAAATACTAAATACACATTCGCAATATTTATATTTTTGCCCAAAGTTGACTGTCACTGAGCAGTAAGAATTGATTCACGATCAACAGGTGAACTGGTGGTGCTCTTTTTGTTTATAAGACCACATAGGTTTTTTTTTTTTTTTTTTAAATACAAAGAATAAGCATAATGTGTGACAAAAATAACCTCAAACATTAAGAGAAGTACAATGCAAGCAACTGTTAAAAAAAAAAAAAAAAAAAAGGGGGGGATATTATTCAAACGCTAACTCAGTGGGCTTATCTGAACTTAATCAAGTTTGCTTTTGTAATTACTGAAGACAAGAAAGCAGCAAATATATGTGGCTGCAGTGAATCCCTGGAAAATTACAATTTGGTGAAGTCCAAACGCTCCAGCCATCATCTAAACATCTATTTAAGTGTTTATATTAAAATCACGTCACAATGTCCAAATACTGAGCCCCAGATGGAGATAATCTGAAATAGCTAAACATAACTGAAACATTTTAAATGAGGGCTTCAAACACACATTGATTGTTTTATTTGCATGTTTTAATCATTATTATTATTTGTATAGGAGCAAAATCATAATAACTCTTACATTGTCCAAATACTTCTGGGTCTAATCACAAGAAGCTCCACAGTCGTCATGGTGCTGTGCAGATGTTCGCTGCCGGTAGTGCGGAATATGGTGCAAGATCCATCCAGCTGGAGCCAGCAGAGTCACGGCAAACACGCAGAAGACGAACACAGATTGCTGTGAAGAAGTCAATAAAAATAAGAACATTTTCATTTTAGGAGAGAATGACAAAACACGCCTGATAGCTTTAACGGGCCAGACAAGAGCACGTCAATGTCACCGACTCCTCGAGTTACATTCCCACATTCACATCCCATCTTTATACTTTTTGCTCATGCCACATCACTCCTGAATATTGCTAACATGGACCGGGCATGTGCACGTCCCTGAGGACAGATCAACACATTTATTGTGGCGTAAACAAGCGGCCGCTCTGTTTCACTTCCATCAGGATCTCTTAGCCTTCAACTGACTTATGGATAAGAAATGAATAAAACATCTCCTCTGCTCTGCTCGTGAGCCGGGAAGCACACTTCGCTTGACTTCCTTGCATCACAGACCATAAAGTGCTCCGTGACAGACTGACTGTGTTTGGCTGGTAACTTTACATTTGTTTACCACCAAAGTAATGTCTACTTAAACAACAATAGTGTGAGTCCTACCAATGGCCCGATCTTGTCTTTAGGTGGCTTGTGCTGGATGATTGACCTGTGATCCTGCTGGAAGGCTTTCATCACTTTGGAGCCCCTCAGTGAACATGCCTTAAGAGCGGAGAACATCTTTCTGCTCGGTTCAGGTCACTCTCCTCTACTAATGTGTTGCGCTTGACATTCTTCCCCACTTTCCGTGAGATTATGAAGACACAATTTGGTGAAAATTCCCAACCCTCATCCTGGGCGGAGTCAATTCCACAGCCTTGTGTAAATAAATATACAGGCGAATTTCACATCAAGATGAGATGACTACAAAAGATAATATGATAAAAATAAATAAATAGAAGTGGTCAGGTTAGACTACACTAAAACGTTCTCCAAGAACAAAAAAAAGAGAAAGAAAAGCATTGATATCAGTTTGTTTGAGTAAATGACTATTATGATATGAATTTTGTTGTGAGCGTGTCGTCGTTATGAGAAAAAAAATAGAATCATATTTATTGGTCAAAGACACAAGGAATTTGTCTCCAGGAGTTGAGCGGCTGGGACTATCGTCATTAAGCAGTAAAAGTAACCAGCAGTGCGATACTGATCAACAAGAAAATTGCCAAATTGGGTGTATCAGACTTTTCATAAATTTAATATCAAAAGCCCACATGAAAATTAAAATGGTGGTATATATTTTGTAATATCTATGAATATTTTTACAGCCCTCTGGACTGACTCATACATCAAGGAGTAAACTATTATAGTTCCTGATCGTGATCAAATTTAACATTCGTTTTGTGATTCTAAAACAGAAGGATTTTATATGCATAAAATTCAGTAACCCCGCGACCCTTGTGAGGAGCAAGCGGTTCAGAAAATGGAAATGGATAAAATTCAGTAATTCTCTTACGATGGATTGACCTTGGAGTTAAAATTTTGCCTCTCCTGTATTGTGTGTCCTCTGTTGCCCTCAAAAGGACATTAGAAGTACTACAGCCCATTGCAATAAATGACGTGGCTATTTTGTCGTCTATTAAATTAAAAAGCCAATGTAGGGGCGCAGGAAAATTTCTAGGACTGGTCTAAAACTTTATTTTATTATGTGTTTATAAGTGTACAGTGTATACAGTACTGTACTGTCCAGTATTAAGTTAATTACATTGTTACACAACAAGCCACAAGAGGGCGCGCTCGTTGTTGTATTTTTGCACAACCTGCGCGAGTTCTTTGGTCCCGACAGCGTACTGGCCAGTCACTAGTCGACGTTGATGGGTCTGTCAAGTGAACCCAAAGATAGGAAGAAAGAGGATTTCCAAAATAAGAGTTCAGTAAACGACGTAGCAGTAACCTCCCCTCCAAACATTTTGTTATTATTCACTATATTAATTAGCCGAAGGGATTTATGTAATTCATATTTGAAACAATTGTGATTCACAGGCCTATCTTTTCTACCAGTAAAACACGATGCATAGGTGATAACGCTTTAGTTTGAAAGTCACAACCGGAAGATGTATGTGATGTTGAAGGCGAGCTTGAAAAAGGGCAGCACTGGGCCATAACAACCACCCAAGAAGGCGTTGAGCTACTACGAAGGAAATACGGTGGCAAAACTGAGAACAAAACCCATCCAAGATTGTTATTTAGTCGCGGTTAACGTCGTTTCTTTACCCGAAAGTCGTTCTAAGTGGAACGGGACTGCTCATTGGCGATCAAATGGGGACGCTGACGTCGAGTCGTGCGTAACGAGCAGAGTTGGAAAAAGAAGGTGTTGAGCTGCAATTTTTTTTTCTCTCCCTCTGCCAGGGACAACTTGGGTTGGAGTGCTGCATTTTTTTTTTTTCAAAAGAGGCGAGACGAAGATAAAGATACCAGCCACCACCGACTACTACCCACTCTGGTAACATTTCCATATTATTTGTCTTGTAACGGTTACATGGCACCGCGTTCGCGGGTATCAGTTCGCTGTTTGCGAGGAGCGAAGTAGATAGCTTACCTTTAGCCGCTTGCTCGAGATATGCTACTAAATAACACGGCAGCCGGTCCGGGGAAGTCCTCTCTTTCGTTAGCGGCGTTTGCGAACAACTCTTCCGAATTCGAGCCAGCTGAAGACTCGGCTTTTGCCGTTAAAGCACTTTGAAGCGAGGATTCCGCTGAGAAGCCATAGACCCCCCCACCACCCCCTTCATCCGCCGCCTCCTCACCCTCTCACAGTAGCCCACCGAGCGATACTAGCTCAGCATTAACGTTAAGCTAACAAAGCCACAGCGAACCGTTGGAATCACTACATACTAAGTCGTTATAATCTTTTTTTTGTAGTCAATTTCTTTTATCATTGTCATAGCTCATTTGTACTTTGAGGGTCAGGCTACGTGTTGCTCTGCTTTGCTTAAACTGAGGGTTGTTAACAACATAGCTTATGATCTGATTGCTGCAGATAACAGTTTATTGCTATATTATAGTGTTACTTCTTTTTTTTAACAACTGCCAGGTCACGTTGGCAGTCATATCATTATAGGATTGTTTTCCTTTTAAGTAATGTGCCTTTGCTATCATGCTAACGCATCTGTGTCAAATTTAAGGCCCACGGGCTAAATCTGGCCCTCAGTGTCATTTTATGGGGCCTGCCAAAACTTGCCTATTTTTTTCCATGACTTATAAAGTATGCATGAACGTGATAATATCCAATTGTCATATGATGGGGGTAAGTGGCAGGAAATGTACAGTAAGGAACAAAATTCTAATAGCCTTGCATTGTATTCACACACCTTTGCCATGTCAACAAGGGCATGGGTAAAGCCCCTATCCCATTGAGGGGCAAATGTTTCCAATTGGTGGCAAAGGTAGCCAATGTGGGCTTAAGTCGGGTTTGTTAAGGTTTGCAGACGTTCGCCTAGAGTTGTAATGGTTTTCCTTGTCGCAAGTGTTCGAAATTTCCTTGCAAGAAAACAAGAAACAACAAGAGAAAAAAGATCAAGACTGTTTAGAGAATGTTTCGGAAACGTTGCGACCACATTCGCTGCAGTCATAAATGTTGACCCCTCAGTTGGATACGGGGCTTAAGTATAAAAGTTTGTCGTTTCTTCTAAGTTCTGTAACTTGCATTTTGGGGGCCCAAGTACAATTGTTATTTTTGAAACCAGGTTCCAGAGTGACCACATTTGGATTACGTGTGTACAACACATCTCCCCGCGACCCTTGTGAGGAATAAGCGGTCAAGAAAATGGATGGATGGATGTACAACACTTTCAATTTTACCGATGCGGCCCACTTGGTAATATATTTTCCTCCATGCGGCCCCTGAGCGAACATGAGTTTGACACCCCTGGTCTAAGCGGTGCTATAAGCTCTTTCATTCCGAACCAGAAATTGTACCTTGTTGTCAGTCCACACAAATGTCTTCTTACATTTTTGCTTCAAATTCCTCTCCATCAAACTTCTTATTCTGTTTTTGCTAACCTCCTGTGGCAGCATTACAGCGCCACATCAGGCCTGGCATATATGTTACAGCGTTTCGGCATCTGTGTCTCGGCATACACAGTTCCTGGAACAAATTTGTGTTTACTGGAAACTTTTTTTTTTTTTAAATGAAAACAAAGTGTGTCTGCTCTGTTTCTGTCCAGACGTGCACCTTTCTCAAAACGAAAAGCTCATTTTAAATATGACATCTGCTCCTGTTTACCCAAGTAAAAAAGCAGTTGTGTTTTGTTCTCTTACTGTACCCATTATGAACCGAACAGTGAGTTTAAAACCAATGTACGTACCGAACTGTTATTTTTGGTGTCGTTCCACCCCTTTGTGGTATAATCATCCCGCTGATGGTTACCATAGCTGCAATGTGGCCCATGATGAAAACAAATTTGACGCCCCTTTTCCAGTGTCGTAGTGAATAATTGTTTCCATGTTGGTGTCAACTTCTGCTAGATGTGTGACTGGTGCTGTCATCCATATAAAGTGGCGTGAATCCCAGAGCATGCACACACTGGATAATCCTGTGACTAAACTCGACATTGGGCATGTACTGGAGGATAAAAGCCGTTGAATGTTTGTTGAGGGGGAAAGGTGCTTTTAAATGACATGTCAACACGGAGGTTCTCCTTCTGAGCAGGTTGAAGATTTGAGTCAGCGGTCTAGGGCCATTCAATGACGTGTCATTATCGGATTGACATGCACTCAGAAGTCCATGACTGGCATAAAAGCCTGTATTTGCTTGCAAGTACTTGCCCCGGAGCGTTTCAACGAGTCAGACTTTGGCCCGACTGATATTCTGTTGTTGTGCAACGAGGACTAAACAAGATACATTGACATTTCACTTAGAAGAAGCATGCATTGTTTTTTGGAGCTGTCTGTCATTCCCTGGACATTGGCTGGCAGACTGTTTGTCCAGTCATTAGAGTAAGCCTTTTCCCCTTGTGGGTAGCAAAGTCACCAGGGGTGAATGGTGCACGCCATGGTTAAAGTGATAACTGATACCATTCAGATTTTTTTGGCACAATTCGCCAATAGAAAAAAGCCACATGGAATCGGATATACTTAGATTGGAATCGGGCCTCTTCCAAATGTGGATACAAATGTGATACATATCAAATATCTGCCAATGCGAGCACAGCAAAAGTGACACATCCAAAATACCCTGTTAATGCCAACATGACATCAACGAAAATACCGTTAACCCTGCTGCGTCACAGTGCATCATTCGCAGCCTTGCTATACTGTATTGTTGGAATTTTTAACACCTCTTGCATGGAGCTTAATCTATCAGTGGAGGGCTTCGGACATTTTTGCTGTGTCCCCTGCTGCAATTACACAGATTTCATTGAAATTTTTTTACCATAAACCAAATTGTGAACCAAGGTTTGTTTTGTTCTGGTAACCTTTGCATTTTGTTCTCTACTGTGGACAACTTCTTTTACTAATTTACTGACACACCTTTCACCTTCAATGTGCCATAATTAGACCATATTGATTCACCCATAGCTATCTATTGATCACGGTCACGGGTGTGTTTATTTTTATAAGTGTGTTTGTATATAGCATTAATCGACGTATTGATATCGCTGGCGTCAGGCTCACGACTGTTGAGCGTGCACTTGAATTGCCACATATTAAATCAATTTAAATCAGGTTTTTATCCATATTTGGAAGAGGCCGATATGCGATTTCATGTGCTTATTTTCTCTGTACGCTGCGCTGACTCATTTGAATTGTGCCCCCTAAAAATGGTGTAATTTGAACCGTGTGTAAACCCATGCTTGGAGTCAAAACATCCAGTGCCTTTTATTAATGGCACACTAAGAACAAGCTGTAAACAATTCAGTACGTACGACTCAGAGTGACAGAACATCATGAGATCCAGTCTACAGTCTGAAAGGAAATCAGCTGACAAAATCCGCATGTGTAGTGGTGCTTGACCCAGTGTAATCCACAGGCTGCCCACCATGAGTCATCGCTCCGGACACATTGTATTTGCTTCTCTCTCATGTCTGTGTGTGCGTGTTTATTCTAGCCGCTTCTAATTCCTCCCGTTTCCTGTGTCTCTTATGACGACAGATCCTACCATCAGTCAGATGGCGCAATTCGCCGGTATACTGAATGACCTAATTGGCAAATGCGGCCCTGGGATGCATAATCTCTCATTTCTACTTGAATTAAATGTCAAGATACATTATTTGTTGTAAATATCTTTTTCAATATCAGACTCAATCAATGGTAAATGGTACTTGCATTTACACTTATATAGTGTACAGTACAGTACCATATTACCATATCACCTTACAAGGCCCTCAAAGCGCTTTACATTTTGACTACTTATTCACATACTGATGGCGCAGCATCAGGAGCAACTGGGTGTTCAGTATCATGCTCAAGGACACATCTACACGGTCGCAAGGGCCTGGGATCGAACCCACAACCTCAGGGTTGCTCTACCACTGACTCACTGCCCCTGAGTGAAATTGGATAACTTCCTGTAGAACCCTGATCTTTAACTATGTCATCAGGGAATCTTTTTCTTTTACTGTGGAATGAGGGCAGAAATTGGTACAAGAAGGTCACGGTGACAGAATTGTGGTTTTCGCTTACACCTGCGCTGCTTATTATGATTCCTTTCGGGTGCCTATGAATCGTATCAAATATACAGCAGTCTATAAGCTCCGAAAAATAAGCTTTGTGCGTATCATCATGTGTATTATGGTAGAGATGCTGTAGCTTAAAAGAATAGTACAAAGACTAAGTGGAAATTTCACAATAATGGCAATAATTCGCCATCCTCGAAGTTGGTTCGCTTCCTGTCGTCTTTTCTTTTTCAAGAAAGTTAATACGTTTACATATTTGACACAGGTAGCTCCAAAAGCTATGTGTCAGCCAAAATTAATTTGTGGCGGCCCGCCACAGGTAAATGTATACATGGGAAACACCGTGGCGGTAATGCTTTCTTGCGCAAATCGGGTCGGTGAGTGAAGACCTCAGCCGATCACAAAATCTGAAACACCTGCGAATCCGATATAACCAATCAGATCGGTGTAAAATCTACCTTGCATCATCCTGTGTACTCCACCAGCCGCCACTGCATTTGACACTGCGCTACCTGCTGCCCTAATTGTGGGTGTTGTGTGTCGACTGAGTTGGTACTGCTGGCTGGCACCATGGTCTGCTTACATCAAAAACAGAGTGGTTGCCTTGGAGACTAATAATCGACATCTGTATTGGCCCTAAAAAAAAACTATCTCGTCTAGGGATGGGTACATTTTCACATTTGAACCGGTACAGTTCCAATTCTCGGTACCTGGAAATCGATACCGGTACTCAACGGTGCCAATTTTCTGTACTTTTTTTTTTTTTTTTTTCCCGTTCTTTTTTTGGGGGGTATTTATTTGGGTGGTAAGAAATGTTAATTATTGTTTATTCTTCTTATTCTCGACCCATCCCGAATCTCGTCGCCTTTTGCTCAAAAGTCAGTTGGGATAGACTCCAGTTCAACCCCGACCCTAGCGATGATAAGCGGTATCGAAGCTGAATGGATGTAAGCTCAGAATCATTCACCTTTAGAAGTTCCACAGTGGTTATATTATTAATTCAACTGTGGTTAAAGGGGATCACCTGAATTAGGTCAGATTTGAAATCCCAACTACTGATGCAATTGGAGATTTGCAGATAAGGAAGAAGGCCCGAAAACATAACTCTTGTTCTGGCCGGGGAAATCCGCATAAATGATTACATGACATGGCACCTATTTAAATACATCAATCGTGTCCTTGTAGCTTTGTATGGAATTGTTCAGTCGAAGAGTGGCTCATTTTAATTGAAAGGAATCGGAGGAGTGCAGTGAGGTGAGTGCCTAGAAAGGTTGCATATGTCCATGTGTGTGTATAAAAGGGATGTGTGGAGGGGGGGAAGGGAGTTTCTGCTGTCCCCTCTCATTAGGGACGTGTAGTCCAGCACTGCCTACCCCCAACCCCACCACTCCTCTATGGCACTGCCCTCATCTCGCTCCGAGTCAGGGCTCAGCACAGCGACAACACTTTCAGTCTTGAATGTAGGAAAAGCGTCTTAATTCTCATCTTAATAGAACATGTCAGGGGGGTGCTTTTTGTTTAATGGTGTGAGCCAGCTCCTGTGAAGAACAGTAGCTGTGCTCGACGGCGCTTTAACATTTCGTCTGCACTGCGGTGCAAATTAAATTTGCTTCACTCGTTCGTGCGAGTTAAAGCTGGCAGTGTTGAAGAGTTGTTGGTTTCTTTGGTTTATCCTCCTTTGAGAACCCCCACCCCCCTTTTGTAAACAATATGTATATCTCACGGGCTTCCTCTCATCTCCTCCATATTCAAATTCAGTTTCTAATTTTGGGCAAATGAATTCCCTGTGCAGATATTTAAAGAAAGCCTAATGAAAAAAAGATCAACCAATGCTTTTGTCGGAGCCGTCCACTGTGGCTGCATGTTAAATAGTGTGAAAAAAATAAAGAAAGAAAGCAGTGAGCACCTTCCCCAGTTGAACGCTCTGTGTGTGATGGGTGGCTCCACAAGCGCTGACGCCGTGTTCAATTGCTGTGGCAGTCAAAGAGAAAAAAAAACACATCCTCTATCAGCCAAGTTCTCTATTTAGTCTCATTGAGGAATATTTTTAATTGCTGTGTCTGTTGACACTAATTATGTTTGTAATGAAACCTACTTGGGCAACGTCCCAGATGATACAAATGCCATTCAAATTGAAGCAGGAGTCCCTGGAGTCGTAAAGCTACCGATAATTGGGCCTAGCAGTAAAAATAGCATATAGCAGATGACAATCGTTGGCAATTAGCAAAACATGTTGCAACCAGGTGTGTGATATGGACGAAAAAGTATATCATATAAGTCATTTTATGTCCAGATCCCGATATATTATTTTTCCTTAAAATGACTTGAAATTATTGGCATTTTTCTCAGATATGTTCACCGTTTATTTATTATATAATATATCAATATTTTATAGACCACACAATAAAATGAAAGATAAATACAAATATATTAATACACAAATATTCAATGTCCAAATAGTGATAGGATACCATGGAAAACATCTGGTAGTATTAGATTTAAAAAAAAAAAAAATGCAGTTAAGTGCAAATAATTTAAATAAATACAACACAGTTGCTCCAGCAACATTCAAGTACGCCAACCATTTATTCAAAGTAGGGTTGCAAGCTTGTCCTGAAGGCCCGACTGTCATGTATCAGTCTGGACATGGACAGACAAAGTCGTATGGATGGAAATTGTTTGCAAGTGAAGAATGTTATTTACGAGTAAATAGAAGAATGTTGTGTAAACTCCGTTTTCTGAGCTGTAAATGAAGTGAATGAAAAAAGAAATAGGTGTAAGCATATTCTTTAGCAGAGGAAAATAAAGTACAGCAGTCCACAAGCCAGTGGGTGGGGATCTCTGACAGATGTAATCTAGTTCTGTTTGTAAATTGGTGCAATAAAATGACTAAAAAATATTTTTAAGGTTTGAAAAGATTTCAACATTATCCATTGGCAATAAAGGAATCATTAAATGGTCAAAGGTTGAATTTGGATTGTCATTGCCATAAATGCAAACATTTGAGAAGAGGTAGCCAGCAAACGTTTGGTATTTTGCTGTGTACAACCCAAGATCTATTGTACAATGTCCAATAACACTGACCCCAGTCTGCTCTTATTTACGATTAATTAAAAATAGATTTTCAGTAAACCCCTAAATAAACATAACTCATATGTTATGATCACTGCAGCTGTCTGTTCTCCTTGTTCATAGTAGAATGTCTACTGTTGAGGAATATGATAACATGCTTTGAGGGGAATGTTTGTTTTAAGGTAATCCAATTATTACCGCCCAACAAACCAAAAGACACCACATATGCAGAACTAAATTGCATCATGCTCATTGCCTCATTGGCAACTTGTGACTGGTTTCTTCGTGGTTATGCTTTAACCCACGTTTGTGTTTTATTCTTAAGTCAGAAAACTTACCAAAAGTCTGCTATTCATTCGTTGACTCATTGCAACACTTGCATTGAGGCCCATCATTCCTTTACAAAATCTTTTTATTGCTATTTTTAGCGTTTCAAGAGTTCAATGTGACTGAAAGGGTTTGAAAGATAATTTTAAATGTCCCTTTGTTCAGGCTTCTAAACATTGATGACTGCATCACTTTTATCTTTTGAAACGGTCAGCTCATTATGTTGTTATCCCCGCATGGGTGTTTACTCTGCTACTTTTTAAACTCAATCATCTTCTTGGATACAAGCGTCGCCCTCACTTCTGCCTCCTCCTCCTCTTCTCTCTCATCTTCTTTCCTCCAGACGTTTTAGGCATGGCAGGCGGGGCCCGGGTCTCTGGGAACTGTTCAGAGGATCCGTGGCGGACACGCGACTGAGGACTGAAGGGAGCACCGTCGCCTGAGCAGAATGACTCAGCAAGAGGGGGGACCCCCACGTAGCAAGTGAAGAGACGAGAGGATGGGTGCCAATGGATCCAGCTATCCACACTCGTGCTCCCCGCGCATAGGAGCTAATGCACAGGCGCAGCAGACCTTTATTGGTAAATATAATGCACACACATTTGCACTGGGTGTGGGTTGGCCTTGTATTTCGAAACTAGTCTTCCCTTAGGAAACAATGGTAGGCCTAATAGACATAATTTTTTAGAATTGTAAAGATGTTTGAATTTGGAGAGTTTGCTGTATCTTCAATACATCAAATATTTCAATGTTTACATAGTTGAATACGGCAGTGTTATCCATGCCGTCTCTTAAATATTTCAGAATTGCAACTAACACATCTTACAGCTATAACCTCACGTGTAACCCGAGTCCCTCAGAGACAAAGACCATTGTCATGCACACCAATTTGTCCACTTCCAGCTGTTATTAAATGTTACTCAATCTCCTGAATGATCGTCATAGTCGACTAAGATTCCATGATTCGGTTTTCACATTTCTTCCATGACCACACGTCCATTATAGTTTGCAGTTTTTTTTGCGAGAGACCATTGCATAGTAATTTCCCTTGTAAAAACATTAATACTCCAACCTGACCCATGTCTTTCCCCTACTTTCAATTATTTATTTTTTTTGTTTTACATCTGATTGACATTTATTTCATTTTGTTAGTATTACCTTCATATTTGAATCCAGCCCCTGCATAAACAAGCCATGTTTGCCAAGTTTGTTAGACTTTTTGGAAATGTTTCATTATGATGTCACCACGTTTTCTCTGTTGCCTACACACGCTGTAGTTGAAGCACCAGCCACATCAGGGTTTGCCATTCCCAGCTGTACAGTAGTGCGCTAAACCAAACTCTATCACTGCGGAAACAAGACTCTTGTCTTTGAAGTATTGCTGTTCTTCTCTATTTGAAGCACCACACAATCACATTTGCTATTTAGAGGGACTTTTTGATGTGTGTCTTATGTTGCGTTTGAGCTCCCTGCTAAAAATTTTATGAGGAACTCATTATCATAGGAAGACATGTAATTGTGCAATGCTGAAATCCCCTTTTGCCTAAGGCCTACATTTCATGGCCCAGCCCGATCTTGCTGAGGTTCACGTAAGGAAAGCCCGTCTATGGAGTTGCTCACTTAAGCCGGTCTGGCTTGCAGATGATACACTGCATTGCAATTATTACTATGTGGGTCATGCTGATTGATGTTGAGAAGAAGACGGGAAGAGAGGATCTCCTTGGCAGAGCTTCCTCAGACATGAGTCCCCTCTCATGCCAAAGACACAACTGTCAATAGTTTGAATTATGCAGCATTTGTACTCAAATAGGCTGATAATGGTCGGGCATGCACTTGACAATGTTCTCTACAATAAAATAGTTTCCACATGTCTGTGGCAAAATGCTCTGTTAATAAAAGGAAAAACCCACAGTCATGAACCGAGCCCGGACAAAATTAATTAATTTGGCTTTAGGGACACGGGGAAGCTTGTATGTACGTAAAGGTGACAAATCGTCATTTGGTGACATGCTGTAGTGTGTATTCCCCCCCCCGGCCTTAATCCTCTTCCGTATAGACTACAGTTGCATATCATGATAATAGTTCAGGGTTCTAGTTCCGCCTCCTGCCCCAAGACAGCTGGGATACGCTCCATCATGCCCGCTACAGAGGATAAGCGGTTAAAAAAAAAATGATGGTGTCAACAATGCAGCTCAGTGTCATTCTTTCCTTATATGTCGAGCATAAGCCGAAGATCAAGTTTATTTTCTTGTGTGTTCCTTCCAGGGACCTCATCCTACTCACAGCAGGGATATGCTTGGGAATCAAAGCTTTACAGCCTGGAGCATGGCCATGAGCGGCCCGCCGACAGGAAGAAGAAAAGCCTCGGCCTGGCCACCCTTAAACGGCGGTTCATCAAACGGCGGAAGTCAAGTCGCTCGGCGGACCACGCCCGGCAGATGCGCGAGCTCCTATCCGGGTGGGACGTCCGAGACACGAATGCCCTGGTGGAGGAATACGAGGGCACGGCGGCCCTCAAGGAGCTGAGCTTCCAGGCCAGCCTCGCACGGGCCGAGGCCCCTAGCTTGCCACGGGATCTGGCTGCCCTCTACCAGCATAAGTACTGCACTGACGTGGACCTCATCTTCCAGGGGACTTGTTTCCCAGCGCACCGGGCCATCCTGGCTGCTCGCTGCCCCTTCTTCAAGACTCTGCTGTCGTCGTCGCCCGGCTACGGAGCCGAGGTCCACATGGACATTGAGACGGCGGGCATCGACGTGCCCATGTTCTCGGCGCTCCTGCACTACTTGTACACAGGTGAGTTTGGAGTGAGCAGCGCGGAGGATTCCAGGCTGCAGAACGTGGACGTGCTGGTGCAGCTCAGCGAGGAGTTTGGCACGCCCAACTCCCTTGAAGCGGATATGAAGGGCTTGTTTGACTACATGTGCTACTATGACGCCCTTTTGAGTTTCTCATCGGACTTCGAAATGGTCGAGAGTTTCAACGAGCGAGGCGCCGGCGCGCCAGCTGCCGTCTCAGGAGGCGGCGGGGGAGCGGGCACCCCAGATGAGGACCTTCGAGCTCATAAGGCTATCCTCTCTGCGCGCTCCCCGTTCTTTCGGAACCTTTTGCAGAGGCGCATTCGTACGGGAGAGGAAATGACAGAGCGCACGCTGCAGACGCCGACCCGTATTGTGCTGGACGAGTCCATCATCCCGCGCAAATATGTGCAGGTGATTCTCCACTGCATGTACACGGATGTGGTAGAGCTGGGACTAGTTCTGCGTGGTAGCCCCTCTGCGGGCAGCCTTGGGGAAGTACAAGCTTTGGTGTCAGGGAGCCGGGGGGCCAGCACACGCACAGAAGAAGCCATGGAGCTCTACCATATCGCTTTATTCTTGGAGTTCAGTATGCTGGCACAGGGTAAGTCGTTATTTTAACTTTGCATTAAACTGTAAAGGGGTTCATGTACTATGTTACCGGTTCGGTCATTGTTTTCCAAAATAAAAACATGTTTGCATGTGTTATTTTGATTAAACATAGGCAATAATCAGTCTTCTTTCCTGAAGGACTACAGAAATCAGTGAACAATTACTGTTGATATGCTGAAATCAGAGGATTTGGACAATTATTAATTGAAAAATGGCTCCAAATGATTACTCGTTTATTACAATAGTTGATCAACTGATTCACTCCCAGCCATTTTCACTGACTCATCCCCCTTCGCTCCCGGCTGTTTTACTGGATTTTGACTGATTTTGCAAGGCCCACAAAATATTGTGTTCTATGAAAACATGGAACCTACCAAAGGAAAGATTATTTCATTTCATTATTTCATTCTCTTATTTCATCAGGAAAAAAAAAGTATATTTCTATCTGTTTACGTTTTGCAGCAATCAGCATTACAATATACCGCTAGCTAAGTTTCATCATTATTCACAAATCTGTTAAGAATTGTGGGGTAACAGCAGGTTTTCATCATGCCCTGGTTGATCTCCTATACTCTGCTGCCACCTGCTGGCCGCTTTGGCCATAATTACTACCATTTTTTTTTTCACCCGTTCTCTGCAGTTGAGAAGCTGCATCAAAGCCTTCTGTATGATCTAGCATTAAAAAACAAAACAAAACAAAAAACGTATAAATACGTCTTTGGGATACTTAATACATTTAAAATAGAACGTATTTATATGTTTTTGGGAGCAAATGAGTTAATTTGATAGTCGATTAATCGATTCATTTTGACAGCTATGTCAATATGTCATACCACACGAGTGTTTATTGTTTTTCATCACTGTGTTTCATCTTGGACTGCTTTGTTGAAAATGAGTTCTCTGGCCTAAATTTTTTGTTGTTGTTGGTATCTCAAACATGAATGCATTGAGGGTTTGTTCCACTCCAGTTAATGTTCCACCCTTCAGGGCAGATTAATCTTATGTTAAAATATTCCAAGTATGACTTCTGCTGTCCAGACTGCTGTACAGCTTGCCGTCTCAGGTCAGAGGTGTTAAAGTTGCAGCAGGATGGAATAGAATGAAAATGTAGGCTGTAAGAATTGCTTCAGTGTTTGGGTAATAATTTGGTATTTTGTGGTCATACGGTATCATCATAATAGCCAAGATTCACACAGTCTACTATCTAACATGACAGTCCGTCTCTGTCATAGTAAATTTGATGTCTTCTACTTCATACAAGGCAGCTTCCAGCTCACTACTTCATACTGAGAAAAGTCATTTGAGGTGATTCTGGCATCACTTACTCAATGTACTGTATTTATTGCCTTTCACAGCTAATATCTTTGGTGCAAATTATTTTTAAAATTTACAAAAAAAGCTATTGCACGTCGTCTACAGGACATGGAGCTTTTTTATCTTGGGAGTGGCAGCTAAATGCATCTTTATAAGTGGCAGCTGTAAAGACAATGTAAGTCTTGCGTAATGGGCTCTAGCTAATTTATGCCTTTCAGAAATATTTTAAAAGCACAGTTAGCTCTGATATGTTGCGTAGACTGAAAAGTCTCATAACTGTCGACTATTGGCGTGCGGTGGTCTGATGCAAACAAACGCAGTCAGCTGATCACACGGCATCTCGCACCCTGGAGAGGTGCTGTCGCTGTCGTCCTGACAGCTTTGCCGGTGAGCAAGCAAACGGTGCCATCCAATTCGGAGGGTATTTTTATCTCCCCTCCCTCTCCCACTGAGCTGCGCAGCACTAATCGGTTCCCATGAAACCTCGGTGAGGAATGTGGCGAGATAGTTGAGGTTCACCCGATGTCATCCTGTCCAAGTCGCCAGCCTTGTCTGCTCTGCAGCTTCCTGTTATTCCAATTCTGAAGTCCCGTTTTTACTCATCTTGAACAACAGCCCTGCAACACTGCAAGGTGTCATTTTAAAGTCTGTGCTGTCTGTGGCTTCACAATAAAATGAATGGTGGCAGCTGACATGGCAAGAGTGTGATTCTGCCTTGCTCCATTACGCGCCAACTTTCTCCACAGCGGCTGTCTTCCCGTCAGAATTAGTACATTGCAGAGTGGCAGGCTGTAATGGACTGCATCTACAGTGCTATTACTTTATAAAGCTATCAAGAGCAATCAGAAGTCTGATTGACTTAAAAGTCAGCTCAGCGTGGCCTACAAATTATACACTGCAGCTATACAAGTCTTCCTGAGCTGTATTTTTTCAGAAGACTGACATTGACATGTCTGTAAAGTTTGCGCAAGTTTGGATGAAATAAAACATGGCCAGCCCAGCATCAACCAAAATCTCTGTGGACCTCTTTGGATTCCGTTTTTTGTTTTTGTTTTTTGTTTTTTTGCCGAGGTACTTTCCGAGAGAGATGACTTAGAAGTCCATGGAAGAAAGCTTATTCCAATTCTAAAAATGCTTAAAGGTACCTCAATGCAACTTTAACCCACTTTCAGCATAGTTTACTCCTCCTATCATTTCCGAAAGGATGTTACCCATAATGCTTTACAGCACCAACAGGCCACCAAAGTTTACTAACCACCGGTATATACTAAAATGCTGAAGTGCAGGAGTAAAAGAAAGAAAAATGGATGTCTTAATGGCGTGTCTTCGGCCACAACTGCTCTATGTATGGATGTGGTGACTGCTGGTTTTAGGGTGAAAGGTGAAATGTACAAATTAGTCTACTGATTATTTCTTACCTTTTGTGTTGCTGCCTCTTTTTTTGTCTTATTTTGCTTCACATGCAGTATATCATTTCCTCTTTGGATGTTTGTAATTTTCTCCTCAAATGAAAACATTGATTAGCATTTAGCAAAATTGCTCTTCAAAGGGGGAAAAAAAAAAAAAAGTTATGGGGGTCGGAGTGGGAGTTATGGCGGCAATGTAAGAGTAGTTTATTATATACAGTATAGTATTGATAGATTCTTTGCCAACAGTAGGGGGGCTTTGCCTATGATCTAAATAAAGTGCCTTTTCATCTGGCTTTGACACAATGATCTTTTCCGCAAAGGTTAAGTAAGGAAAGGTGATGAAAAGGTTAAACGTTCCGAAGAGGGCTCCAATACTCATTAACTGTTTGTCCAACCATCATAAAACTCTGAGGAAATTTTCAAAACAAGTGTGGTACAATGACCACCAAAGCATTCTGAAACCAGACGCCAAATATCAAAATAAAAAAAATCTGTCAGATTTTGAAAGTGTACCTAAATATGATTGTCTTAAAACTTTCCTCAATATCTTGCACATTTTTTTTCTCCCCTTTTGGTTTAAATTAGGGCTGGGCGATATGCCCAAAAATAATATTAGTTTTATATATATATATATATAATAGTATTCAGGCTGATTAAAAATTTTAATTGCTTTTACGTTTATGTAAAGGTGTCATTTATTTAAAAAGTAATTGCTGTGCAAAATGTTCAGACAACAGTAATGTGTTTTAACAAACTTAACATTCTTAGTTTGCAAAATTCCAACTCACAATAACATCTGGATGTAACAGACCATAAGAACAACTTTTAATCATCCAGAAGACAAAATTCGACTATATGATTTAGAAAATTTTCAATGATTCAATTTTCAAAATGGCGATTAATTGAATGAATTCTATTTATTGCCAAGCCCCAGATTAAATATACACATACATGATATCCTTTCTTATGTTGTCATATTAAAAAAAAAAGCTTGATATAGTGCAGTTGCGTGACTGTCAGTGGAGATGTGCTGATGTCGCCATTTTTTTTTTACACTGCCAGAAGTCCTGATGACAAATGTCAGGCCAGCCAGTTCACATAAAACAATATTTTGGCTCTGAGACCAGAGCGAAGCAGTTTCAGTGGACACCAGGTCTCTTTAGGAGGCATCAGAGAGATTTATTTCAGGAGACAGATGAGGAGAATCTCCTCTCATCTGTCACTCTGTCATCGCCATCCCGTTGCTGCCTGTGAGAGTTAGCGGCATTGAGGTGTTTTTCTGCAGCAGCTGAGCGCCATCATCCGTCTTTATTTATCCTCCAGACATGCTTCCCTTTATGATTTCCACCTCGCCTAGCTATCAAGCAATATTAAAAGCCTTATTAATTTTTCAAGTGCCCTGCAGAGAGGGCCAGTGTGGTTTTGTTCGTTCCCTCCATTCGCCAACGCTGACCATCCAGCCTCTTGCTTGTGGTTGCAGCCTGGTTCACTCGGTGGCATTGCTTGAGCGATCCTCACACGTGATTTACATCCACGGGCTTGTTTACAAGCCGTCAAGTGCGGTCTGCATTTAAAGTGATTTTTAGCGGTTGTGTGCCCCATTAACAGGAGCGCCGCATAATCACAAGTCGAGTTTTATCCAGTGGAATCGCTCAATCGTGCAACAGTTGTGTGGGGTTACCAACTGTGGAGAGTTCATATTGGCTGTAATGGCAAATTTTAATTTTCGGCTCATAATAGAAGCGCCGTCTCTTTAGATTGAGGGCTGCTGTGAATTTTAATGGGCTAATGTGGAGCAAAGCTGTTGGCTGCAAGTGTTTACTTTTGCGCATGTGTGGCCAAGGATGCACAAGAGCTAAAAGACGGAAGAAGACAGGCGGCAGAGAAGATTGTCAAAGAGTGAGACACAGCTGGCAGGGAAACAAGAACAGTCATTTAGTTTATAGCTGACTAAATTGCTTTTTGTTTCGCTTTTCCAAACTATTCTGGGTTTTCCCCCTTCCTTCCAAACGGCTGTTTCTGTCACTTGCTGATAAAACTAAAAGTGCCTAAAGTGCTATGCCTCATCCATTCATTTGTAAGAACATTATGGTCATTTGCATATACTGTTAAGTTGGGTTATGTTTATAAATGAATGTCCTAGATCACTTTGAAGTATATGTGCGCCACAAGGACAGGAAATAAAAAGAACATAATATAATTCAGGCAATCTTTTCCATAAAACTGGTAAACCTCCAATTTGTTTGCATTTCAAAATGACATATATGGGCAATCCCAAAATTGACAATTTGTCAAAATGCTGAGTCTGATTTAGGGATGTAACGATATCCAAACATCACGATATGAACGTCACGATACGATAATTATCACAATATTGTGGCTGGGGTTGGCGATGTTTAGAAAAGATCACAGTATTGTAAAAAAAAAAAAGAGAGCTCATACTAAAAAAAAGCACAATATTGTGCTTTTGTACATAACAGCAATGTATTTAAACCACCTACAATCTCTAATAACAATATTGAGGCATTTACTTGCTAATGCAAGCACACATTGATCGCTTCACAAGCAAATTAGCTTCCCCTTCATCTGACAATTAGTGTATATTTTAAACATAGAAGGGCCAAAACATCCCTAATAAAAATTAAGTTGGACTAATAAACCAGAGGGTGCTAGAACTGCACAAATGGAAATCAACATGACTTTTTTTTTTTTTTTTTTACAAATGTGTTCCTTTTTAATATTGTGAACATGACGATGATATTGTGGCAGTTTTAATATCACAATATCACGATATTGCCCTTATTGTTACATTCCTAGCCATTTCAACCTGCATACAATGCACCAAGAATTTTGAAAATAAGATGAACGGTTCTGGAGAAATTGAAATTTTTGGAGATTTGTGTTATCTTGCCGATAGAATATCTGGTCAAAAAGGATCTCAAAATTAGAGTAAAACGGCATACCGTGCGGTGATTATTTCTCAACGTTCTCCTCTCCCCCTTCTCCAATTGAATGACAAGTTTTAGTTAAAAATATCAAACAATTGCTCGTACAGGCCAAAATTCCAAGATATTCAAAGGGTCAGAATTACCATGATGCTGCAAACGTTGATACTTGCCCCCAAATTCAACTAGTGCAGATGGATGATGATTGGTTAGAAGATCTGAGTGGGCAGTAGAACAGCACTTATACAGTCAATTGTTTTTTCATGACTTTATTTCTTATGGATGATTTTTACTGACATTTGAAGTGCTCATTCCATGTTTTTTTTTTTTTTCAAGAAAATTCCACAACAATGGCAGAGTCAGAATTGTTTTAACAATACTTTTGTCATTGACCTCTTTTTTTTAATTATTATTATTATTATTATTATTATTATTATTATTATTATTATTTCAATGCATGTTTAATCCATGCACACCTTTTCAAAGTGCACGTCACGTTTACTCGGGCGCCCATGTTTATTCATCATGTTTCACGAGAAGGCAAAAAAAAAAAAAAAAAAAAAAACACATCAAGCTCTCAAGGCATTTCTGTGGGTCGGTCTGTTGCCGAGTTAAACCACTGCCTGCTGTTCTGGTATGTGCTTTGATTTAAGAAACACAGCGAGGAGGAGGATGTGGAGGTTCGTTGAAAGAGAGTCCCTGCGTGCGTGAGGGGAAAATTACTGACGGGTGCCTTTTTAGTATTCAAATGTTTTACCTGAATATCTTGACTCAAATCCTTGAACTGATAACTCTGTCTCACTGGCTCGCTTCTCACATTGTCGCCCCACAGGCTGTGAGGACATTATTGTGGAAAGTTTGTCTCTCGACTCACTCGTGCCCATCCTCAAGTGGAGTTCGCAACCGTACGGCTCCAAGTGGGTGCACCGGCAGGCCATGCACTTCCTCTGCGAGGAGTTCAGTCAAGTTGTCACCTCAGATGTTCTCTACGAGCTTGGCAAGGAGCACTTTCTCAGTGCAATCCAGTCAGACTACCTACAGGTGAGAAAGGCATGATAAATTGTTACCAAAAAAAAAATGCATTCTTCTAAATAATACAGGACTGTCTCAGAAAATTAGAATATTTTGCTAAAGTCCATTATTTTCTGTAATGCAATTACATAAGCAATAATGCCATACATTCTGGATTCATTACAAATCAACTGAAATATTGCAAGCCTTTTATTATTTTAAATTTGCTGATTATGGCTTACAGCTTAAGAAAACTCAAAATATCCTATCTCAAAATATTAGAATATTTCCTCAGATCAAGTAAAAAAAAAAAAAGCCATAATCTGAAGTTAACACTTTTTAAAATTGATCTATTGTTGAGTTGTTCATTTGTTAAATGTTAAGAGTCATCTGCACATGTGTGAAAAGTAATAACACCCCTCCGTACCATTAGCAGCAATAGTCACTATTCCTCATTATGAGAAAAAGACACCCGGAAAGCTCTTTAGTGGGTTGGGATATAAAAAACAAAAAATATGTGAGCAATGTGACATATTTTTCAATATAGCCCCAACTTTTAATACTTGATAAAAATCCTCAAGTCTAGATCTCACCTAATTCCTCGATGGTGATGCGTTTCCAGGCCTTTCATTGCAGTCGCCATCAGACAATTGAAAAGCAAATAAATTAAAATATTCTTCAATGATCTCAAGCCAGTATGCTTTTCCCTTACTGAGAACTAAAGGGAGGTAACATTTACAAATCATTTCACAAATGAAAATAAGGTGGTCTACATAAAATAAAATTGTTGTAATTCATGAATGGAAAAACCTCTTCAATGAAAGCGGGATGTCGACATCTACATGCCAATCCCTATTCAATGTGATGAGGTATGGATGCAAAATCCAAATGACCGTCAAGAGTCCAAATAGTTGTCGATATAACCGTTGGAAAGCTATTTCTCACCAAAATACCCCTTTCAGAATTTAGTGCAGCATTTGCAAATGAAAAAGCTTCTGGGTTGTCATCAGTTCTGCCAAGCTACTTAAGCCTTTGGCCAGACCGTGGAGGTGCAACGTTGTAATCCAACTGCACAAGCCAACCGGGTTTGCACCTTGCTGGAACACGGTCCAAACATGTTGCACTGTCACCCTATCCTCATTTAGCAGCTGTTTTTTTTTACCCCCCTTGACAATATCTGACCTCCTTGTCATGATAATTATGTTTTCTCCCTGCATCCCTCCTCCTCCTCCTCCTCTTCTCCCTATCGCCACGTCTTCGTCTCATTTGCAGGCCAGCGAGCAGGACATTCTCAAGTATGTTGTTAAGTGGGGCGAGCAGCAGCTTATTAAGAGGATGGCAGACAGGGGTAAGATAATACACTCTATAATTATCCTCCGAGCACAGCCCCTAATGATTCTTGAGGACATTTCACATTTACGAAAGCCACCAAAATATATTTAAAAGCATATCAAACATTGGCGGAATTTGAACTGAACTCATTCACTCCCAGCCATTTTCACAGAAGCAATCCCGTTCGCTCTCGGCTGTTTTACTGGATTTTGTCTGATTTTGCAAGGCCCACAGAATATTGTGTTCAATTGCTATAAAAGCATGGAACCTATCAAAAGAAAGATTAAAGTCTCTTCTTTCATCAGGAAAAAAAAAGGATGTTTCTATCTGTTTCCGTTTTGCAGCAATTAGCATTAGAAGAGAGCTAAGTTTCATCAGTTTTCACAAATCTATTTAAAATTGTAAGTAATTTAGCTTTTTTTCTAGATGGCCCTGATTGATCTCCTTTGCTCTGCTGCCACCGTCTGTCCGTTTGTGTAATAACTACCATTTCTGCAACCGTTCTTTGCAGTTGAGAGGCTGCATCAAAGCTTTCTGTATGCTCTAGCATAAAAAGAAAAGAAAACGGGAAAAAACGACATATAGAACGTATAAATACGTCTTTGGGACACTTAAAACATTTTAAAAAAAACAAACGTATTTACACGTTATTGAGAGCAAATGACTTAAAAGAAGAGCAGCTCTCCTGAACATTTTTCACCCATGACGTCACTGTGAGAATTTATGATCCCCTCTTAGCTATGGCGATCTCTCATAAGCATAACAAATGACTAACTGATACATTGAGAGTTGATAGAGGAAAAAAAAAAAAAAAAAAAAAAACTCAATGGATGTTGAATGCAAGTCAATGTGACTCTTTCCAAATACCCGTGCCCCTAATGATGATGATAAATGATTGTTCTATAAGGAAGATAATTTGTCCTCTTTAACAAGTAAACTAAATGGCACTTAGCCATTTTAACCTGTAGTCGTCGAGCAAACTAATTTGATGTAATATAATTAGTTCTGTATGTCCATATGCTTTGATTTTAAATCTGGCTGTCCTCTTCATTTGGCCAGAGCCCAATCTGTTGAGCGGCACAGCCCACAGTGTCAACAAACGTGGAGTCAAGAGGAGAGACCTTGACGTCGAGGAGCTAAAGGACATCCTTTCCCCGCTCCTGCCCTTCATTCGAACCCAGCACATTTTGCCCCCGCACAGCGATGTCCTCTCGGACGCGGTAGGTGCTGCTTTCCCCCGTCTTTTCTGAGCAGTTTTTGTCTGGATGTCATGATAACCTGCAATATTGCGATATTAAAACTACCACAATATATCGTCGTCGTCATGTCACGATATTAAAAGCAGCACATCTGTTAAAAAAAAAAAAAAAAAAAAAAAGTCAGGTTGATTTCCATTTGTGCAGTTCTAGCACCCTCTGGTGGCAATTCTTTTTTCTTTTTTTTTAAACTGCAGTTTAATTTTCATACAGCATGTTTTGGCCCTTCTATGTTTAAAATCCACGCCAATGGTCAGATAAAGGGGAACGTAATATGCTTGTGAACCGAGTCAATACGTGGAGGAAATCAATGTGTATTTGCATTAGCAAGTAAATGCCTCAGCATTAAATGATATTAGAGATAGTAGGTTGCTCTTTTTATTTCCATTTACATTATTTTTTTTATATATAATTGTCAAATTATATTTTCTTAAATTCATTTTTATTTTCACTTTTGTCATTTATTTATTTATTTAGTCATTTATTTAATTTGAATTTTGGCAGTTTGGTCCTCCATAGTTTAAATGTATTGCTGTAATATACAAAAACACTATTTTTTTTACTATGACCTTTTTTTTTTTTCTTTTTTTTTTCTTTTTTTTTTTAAACACAATATTGTGACTTTTTTTTTGTATCGCCAACCTCCCCACAATATCGTGATTACCTATCGTATCGTAACCTTCATATCGCGATAATGTCGGATCGTGATGTTTGGATATCGTTACATCCCTACATGGAGGTCTTATGTCCTGTTGTTGCCCGCAGCTCAAAAGGGGTTTGATTAGCACCCCGCCGTCAGACATGCTGCCAACGGCCGAGGGCGGGAAAGCCAATGCTTGGTTGAGGCAGAAGAACGCCGGCATCTACGTGCGCCCTCGCCTCTTCTCTCCTTACGTAGAAGAGGCAAAGGTAGGACACTGATTGATCGGGCTGTCAGATGATGGCACAGCTCGACAGTACCGTCGTTGCTATGCTTGCTCAAAAATATGATTCCAGAATTCGCCTAATGAGCTGCAGCTGTGTCTACGAATATGCCAACATCCCAGATAGATTCATTATAATCTTTCTCCTCAGTTGGTGCTGGATGAAATGATGGTGGAGCAGACTGATCTGGTGCGTCTACGACTTGTGCGAATGTCCAACGTCCCGGACACCCTCTACATGGTCAACAACGCCGTGCCGCAGTGCTGTCACATGGTTAACCATCAGCAGATGACCGCTAACACGGTCGCTGCTCCGTCAGTTGTAGCCAATGAAATCCCAGGTAAGCTCTTAGTCGGAGAATCTTTGTTTCGCTATTGGTCGTTCCCTTTCAGGTTACAGTGAACCTCACGTTTGTCGCAAGAGATACATTCCAGACCCACCTGTAACACGTGAAAATCTTTGATTAAAAAAAAACAATAATATATCTTTTTTTTTTTTTTTAATCAAAGATTTAGGGGTGTCAGGCGATTGAAATTTTTATTCTGAATTAATCACGACTTCGTTAACTCATGATTAATCACAAATTTTATAATTTTATATCTTTTCTAAATGTACAAGCATGCGAAGCTAGCATTAGCATGCTAACTTAGCATTAGCATGCTAACTAAGCATTAGCATTAATATATTAATTTAGCATTAGCATGCTCATCAAGCATTAGCATGCTCAGCTAGCATTAGCATGCCAAGCTAGCATTAAAAACAAATTTTTTCCAAGTTTTAAGTGTTAACATAAAAGATGGAAATAATGTTGAGCTGACTTCAATAGTCAACTCATGATTAATCACAAGTTTTATAATTTTATATCTGTTCTAAATGTACAAGCATGCTAAGCTAGGCATTATATAGTAATTTAGCATTAGCATTAATATACTAATTTAGCATTAGCATGCTAAGCTAGCATTAGCATGCTAAGATAACATTAAATCGTTTTTTGTTTTAAGTGTTAACATACAAGAGGGAAATAATGTTGAACTAATAGAAATATGGCTACATCATGTTGTCATTGATAAAGTAAATTCATAATTGTTAAATTTAAAAAGATGTACTGTACTGTACTGTAAAAAATGCGTGATTTGAGTTGGTTATTTTTCTGCCACTAGATGGCATAATTGCATTTGTAAAACTGTGACAGCTCAGTGCGTTTTTCTTTTCATATTAAGAGCTATCTAATCTTTAACATGAAGTAACTTGCACAATTCTGCACATTTTTAAAATTGTAAAATACAATTTGACCCCAGTCTCCACAAATCTATTCCTTATTATTAAATTTATTACTGCTAAATTTTGACGCGGACGTGTCTGCTGCGTTGCGACTTTAAAGGGTCGTCAGTGCAGAGATGAATTTCCTCAGTTGCATGTTTGCATGTTAATCGTGGTTAACCGTCTTGCAGTGCCGCAGCTGTCGGTGGTGAAGGGGATGATCCGGAGGCTACAGGAACTGAGACACACGGAGCAAGTGCAGCGAGCGTACGCCCTGAACTGCGGCGAGGGCGCCATCGTCAGCTACGAACTGCAGTTGCGAGTGCTCCGGGAGTTCGGTCTGGCTGACGGGGCCACCGAGCTTCTACAGGTCAGGGGTGAAAGCCAGTGGAAGAAAGTTCAAGCAAATAAAAATTGAGTTTTTTTTTTTCCCTATTTAATTTTGTCTTTTCAGAACCCGTACAAGTTCTTTCCCGACGAGCGCTTCGGAGACGAGAGTCCGATTCTGGCCCTGCGCCAGGTGGGTCGATGCCGCGTAAACAGCAGCCCAGCCATGGACAGCATGTTCACAGAGCTGGAAGGCGTAGCGGGCTTCCACCTGCCGCTGCCTCCCCCGCCTCCCCCGTACCACCCCCCCGCTACGCCCAGCCGCGCTCAGCTCAAAGGCGCCTGGCGACCCCGCGTCCCCATGCCGACCCCCACCCGTTCCTTCTCCTACCCCTGCAACCGCACCCTTAGCCAGCGCCATGCGGCGGCCAAGCATGGCGGCTCGGACTTCTCCTCCGCGCCCAGACCCCAGCCCCCAGACTGCACCCAACCGCAAGCTATGGGCCGAGCCTTGCTATCCGAACAGCAAGCGGTGAGTGCGTCTGTTCTGCCTGTTCTGGGTCTTTGAGCTGTGCATGATTGCACGGCTTGCCAACCTTTTTGACCACAAGTGACCAGATAGGATTAAATAAGACATAAGTATAACTCTTCGGAGGTGGCAAAATTATGTATACATGTATGTATACAGATACTTGCGTTAAAAAAAAAAATAGACGGACAGGCAGATGGAGACACAGAGACAGAGACTGCCTCTGCCGTCCACTACTGTGACATAAGTAGAACTTTTCAGAGGTGACAGAAGTACTCACTATGTATACAGATACTTGTGTAGTATTCTAAAAAGGAATACAAGTACTCAAAGTATTGTAGATGTATAAAAGTATTCTACAAGGGAATACAGGTATTCTAAAAGGGAATAAGAGTACTCTAAAAGTATGCAAAAGTATTGTAAAAAGCAATACAAGTATTGTAAAAGTATTCTAAAAGGGAATACAAGTACTCTAAAAGTATTGTAAAAGTATTCTAAAAGGGAAAACAAGTATTGTAAAAGTGTTTTAAAATGGAATGCAAGTATTCTAAAAGGGAATACAAGTATTGTAAAAGTAAGTATTCTAAAAGGGAATACAAGTACTCTAAAAGTATTCTTAAAGGGAATACAAGTACAAGTATTGTAAAAGGGAATACAAGTATTCTAAAAGGGAATACAAGTACTCTAAAAGTATTGTAAAAGGGAATAGAAGTACTCTAAAAGTATTGCAAAAGTATTCTTACTGTCTTAATGTTTGGAGTATGAAAAGCACTTTAAAACTTGTGATCACAAACATGTTTCTTCTCTTCCAGATGGGCATGGAGCCCGTCATGAGGGAGTTCATGCCGGACATCGCGCTGGGCGTCTCGGTCATGTCGCTGAGGGAGCAGCACATCGCCGAGATGGAGCGGGAAGGCCCTCACAGCCCCATGGGCCCCCCGGGCCTTCATCTGCCCCACGGGCCCCGCCCCTCTGTCCGCCACAGCCACGGGCCCGGGCACGGGCACTCCTGCAAGAGACACGCCCCCGAGCCCAAGCTGGAGGTGCAAGCCGAGTTCCCCGACCTGTACGACTTCTCCCGCCGACCTTCATCCCCGGCCCCCGCGCACGCGCTGTCCACGTTCGCGGGGCCGGACCTCTACAGCCACAGCTGCGCCCCCTCGGGACCCTTCACACCCACTTACATCACCGACTCTCAGCCCCAGGGCCGGACCGGCCCAGACCCGCTCCGGCTGGACGTCCTGGGTGTGGCCCCTCAGAGGCACGACGCCGCTAGCCCCTCGGGGCCGCAGCCCAGGACGGGACACCCGCCGAGGGGCCGCTCGAACGAGACGGACCTGACCCACGGCTTGGGCCACCTGCGCTCGCCCAGCGGAAACATGGACGCCTACGAGGACGGGCCCCGAGAGGCCCCGGAGGAGATGGTCCTCGCCGGCGAGTCGTCTGGCCCCGGGCCCCTTCAGCAGCCTCGCAGGAGCAGCGTGAGCGAGGACATCGCCAGAGACCGCAGGTCACCCAGCAAGCCTGACTACCTGTACAAAAAATCTGCACTTTAACCCCAGCAATTGAGTTTGGAAAAGGGAATGACTGACAGCCAATTGTATTGAATGGTCAAGCACTAAATGTATGCGTGTGTTAAATAGAAGCAAGGAGGAAGGTGATTGCTATTTATAGGACGTGTCCTACCTCTGCCACTTGACTCCATCCATCACACAGTCAGAGTCGAAGGGTGGGTGTCCCATCTGGAGGTCACCTGGTCGGATGTCGGTTGAGTCAGTTCGTCAAGTGGCGGTCAGACAAACACTCCATTCATGTAGATGAGTATCAGATGGCAGGATATGATTTGTCCGTTTACGAAAAGCCACGCAAGTGTAGAGGGAGAGCGTTATGATAAAAATCATATGGAAATGTCCCCTTATCGTTTACTGTCGGTTTTCTGTAGCATCCCGTGCGACTGGTTTCCACCGTGCTGGTTAAGTAGTAGTGGAACTCGTCTTTCTACGCGTCTGGTGGCTTAACACGGTTCGTGCTGTTTTTCTTCAACATATATTATGTAGGTATCCTTTAAGTGACAGCCTAAAAAAATTCAAAATGAACCCCCAGCCTCAACTTTTGCGTCGAAAGAAACCGAAATGGTAGCAGGCGACAATCTCAGTACTGTACTCGCACATTTTCAGCCTGGTCTCTTTGTACATATCAGAAGGAGCGCAACGGGGCCGTGCGCTTGCGCTCCTTCCTCCTTATCGAATAGCATCAAGTACTCCAATCTTGAAGCCTTAATAAACAATACTCTGAATATTCCATCTCAGCTACCTTCAAACTCACTTCTCTATGATGTCATCGCAAACCACTTGTTAATTCACTTAAGCAGTGTTTCCCAACCTTTACGATAAGGCACATACATCAATTGGAAGAAAATATGGTATCGGTAGTCAAAGTGTCATTTGGACCTGTTTACTTGACCACAAAAGCTCTCATTCTGTTGTACGAATGGCAAGTAATAGCAGAGCAATTAATTGTTCTGCATACACATTTTGTAGTAAATAAGTGTAAGTGGATAATCTGAATATGGTTGGGAATCATTGTACTAATTGACTGTTCTTTTCACTGTGGGCGAACACCCTCGTAGCGAGGCCGGGGACACATGCACATAACTGTTCAATAAAGTGGCGGAAGTACCACAGCAGCATGTAGCTCCAGAACCATGCAAAGTCCACGACTTGACTGAAGCTAACACGCCAGCATGAGTGTCGTCAGTTGAATGGGAAAACATCTTGGAACTAAAGGAACCACGTGGCGACGTGAAAAAAAAAAGGTTGCCGGCGCAAGTTGTACATAACCAATCAAGCGCCACTTGTTTATGGTTTCTATTACATTTAAGTGGTCGTTGTGTTTACGCGACAGTGTACTTTGTCCCTGTCGTGAAATCTCACTGCGAATGTGCTCTCAAGATTGTGTCTCAGATTATTTCCTTCGTAAAATGTTCTGCATTTGGGGCAATTTGCTCACTATTGTAGCTGGTGTGGATTGTCATGTTTTTTTTTCTTTGCAAGAGAATCTGAAGGTTGCCAATGCAGAAACGATTTTCCCAGCTTGCTTTGTGTCAACGGGTGGGGAATATGCGAAACTTCAGATTCCTCATGTTCATGTTTGTAGTTGATGAATTTTCCAAGAGGACGTCCCATTGAATAAAAGCGGTTGTTTTACTGTTTTGCTGTAGAGGTCAGTGCCTTCCCTGCCTGCAGCTGGGTTTTTATTGGAGACCTTGATGTCTATGCAAGCTCTTTTCTACCAGCTTACCAGCCTGCATCAGATGGTTGTAGCGCCCTTTTGTGTACATAAATGTTATTTAGCACCTTCTGTTATTTTTTTTTCTTGGAGTTTAATCATCTGAAATGTGTTGGATGCATCTTAGGAGTCGTTGTTTGTAGACTGATTACGTTGCATTTAGTTTCACTGAATCTATTTTTCTACTGGCACCTCAAAAGGTGTGCAACAGTGGTCCTCAAAAATAAACTGGTTTGATATTATGAAATGAACTTGTCATGTTTTGTCAATGAAACAAGGGCTTCGTTTACACGCAGTCGGGGACCTTTTTCTAAATGTTGGCGATGTATGTATTCGGGTTTTCAAAGGCCATTTAATAAACGAGCAAAAAAAAAAAAAAACTGCGTTTGTTCGACCACTAGGTCATAAACGCGTTTGGAATGCCTCGTTTTAAAGAAGAATCGTTGGTTTGTGATGTTCACAACTGCGCATGCTCGCGTGGCGCGCTACCGGAAACAGAGTGAGGACATGGCGAATTTGGCAGCAATTAATAATACACTTTTGGAGCGAGGAGGAAGCCAACTCCAGTACTTTCGGTGCGGTAAGAAACATGAAAACGATGTCTTATCGACAGTTCAAAAACAAAAAAATACAATTTAAAAATGCGGAAATGACGTATATTGCGTCATGACGCTGCCCGTAAACCGATTGACGGCATCTAAACGCAGTCAAGAACTCCCACATATGGTTATTTTTTTCTTTATTAAAAATTGTCAACAGGACAACTTTCCTCATATAAACACAGCAGCATATCTTAATTTTTCCAAGCGTTCTGTGCTGAAACAAAACAGAGGTCACATTCATTAAGTAAAAACTAGCGTCAAAGTTGAGGCATCTTGAACACAAGTGTGCTTCCAACATTTGCACTACTTCTAGAATTAGTGCAGCATAAACACCCCTTTTATTCAACTAAGGGGAAAGAAACATGTTCACAGTTTTCATAAGCACCACAGGACTGCAGCATGTCCCGCTTTCGGTCATTGGTCGTCCATGTTGGTCCTGCGCCGTTTTTTGGCCTGAAGCTCCTCGAAAAGTTCGTGTACGGCTTCCACCGTGACGACCTGATGGACACAATAAATGGATCGTGAGCGAACCGTTAGATTCTAACCACTGTAAACATCAAATACAGCCCTCCCAACACAGGCTCACATTCAAGTCCCTTACCTTTTTATCTGTTGCACATTTGTGAAATAATGCAGCTATTGCATTCACTAGCTCTTTACAACCTAAAAAGGAAGGAAGCGGGATTAATAGGAGCACATGTCAGTGTAGCCAAAGAGACTAAAACTGCAGTAGTTCTCACCGTAAATGACCTCGAGCTGCTGGACTCGATCCATCGAACCGGTCAACATCATCAGCGGGTGCTTCCCAAACGGCTCATTCAGGCCTCTTCTCTCGTAGGCCTGAATCGAGTCGGACGGGTCCATGAGGAAGTGGACCTGTGCGACTACGTAAGCCCTCTGTGCGCCGCAAATGTATTAAGACAATGGGACATAACTTGTTAGTATGACCTGACAGTTTTTTTTTTTTTTTTTTAATAAGGTGTAGTTTGATGGGGTTTTGCTAATCAAAAGGCACAAGGTGGGACAAGAAAGGATATTTTTCTCAGGTTAGCCAGTTCACAGCCAGTTTTAACAAATGATCAAGTGTTTTTTTTTCTCTCCTCAAATCGAAAAAGTATTTAAATAACCCATTTTATCAAATAAAAATGTTAAATGTTTATGAATAAAAACATTACTTTTTTATTGGATTATTTCTAATACTTAAAAAAAAATAGAAAAAAAAAAAAAAGTTAACTTAATGAGCTAAATGAATTAATATATATAAAAAAAACAACAACAATATCAATGTGCTTTCATAATTACTGATTTGGTCAACAAATAAAAGTTTAATAAGAATTTGAACTCATTCAATTATATTGTTTACAATTAAATGCTACAAGTGTTTTTTTTTTCCAAAATCAAAAAATTATTTAAATAACACATTTTATAAAATATAAATCTTAAATGTGTATGAATAAAAATGTTTACTTTTTTTATTTGATTATTTCTAATACCACTATTTAAAAAAAATAAAAACATTGAATGAGCTAAATGAATAAATATTAAAACATTTAATTTAAATAACCCATTTTATAAAATATAAATGTTAAATGTGTATGAATAAAAAAAACTGATTATTTCTTAAAACACTATTTAAAAAAAATAAAAATAAAAACATTTAATGAGCTAAATGAATAAATATATTTAAAACAAACAACTTCAATTTGCTTTCATAATTACTGATTTGGTCAACAAAATAATTTAATAAGAATTTAAACTCATACAATTATATTGTTTACAATTAATGAAATGCTACTTTGTTTTAGCTTTTACTTCACACATGCAGTAAAAAAAAAAAAAAAGAAATAAAAAAAGGAAAAATCTTCTATATAAAAATCCCATTCTGAAACCAGAAAGTTTATGCTTAATTTATCATTTAAATTACAATTAACATAGCTAATAAAATAAAAAATGCAATCAGTTAAATTATTTAATCAGGTAAGTGATTTTTAAAAATACAAAGGAATAGATAAATACAATTTGATGTCTCAACGCACCAAATATTACCCTACTTTTGATCACGTAAATACTCGCTGGGCCATATTTTGCACACCCGCGGGCCAGTGTGATGCCGGAGACCCACCTTGCAGCTCGTGCAGGTGCACAGCCGGGCGCGCCACTCGGAAAGCCAGAAGACCGCCCCCGTTCGAGGCCTCGTCACATTCAGGGCCTGGAAATACTGCAGCTTGCAAGCCGCCGTTTCGGTCTCCCCGGGACGATCCGTCATGTCGCCGTGGCTGCGTTTAAGTTGAGAGCTCCCGGTTGGCGCCCCCTAGTACGAGATGGGACTGTGAATTATGGCGTGACGTGACTCCATAAAACAACACGATTCACCCGGCGAGGACGAGATAATCGGGTGGCGAAAATGAGCGCTTTACAGTAAAGCTGGCCTGTGAAGCGCGGCCAAAGCTGTCTGCAGGGCCGGAGACGGAGGGGGCCTTGTGGGTCACGTCTCCTCTAATTACCCGAGAGGAGGCCCGCTCTTTGGCCTGTAACGTTGCTCTCCTGCGCCATCAAGTGGCGAGATAGATGCCGCAACAGACCACAAACTGAGAAGGAGCAATAACGCTTCTTCACATTATGGTGACAGTTTCTGAACGACACTGTTGTGCCTGTCATCAATGCCTTTTCATATCACACAGGAATATTCATAACTCAAAGTATATGCTTCTCAAGTACAATAACTAGTGTTTAATGTTTGTTTTTTATTTAAATAAAAATCTGTATAACTTTCTGGTGTTTTTTTTTTTTTTTTTTTTTTTTTTTTAACAGTAAACTCAAACAAAAAAAATTGTGGCTACATTGTTAACTCATTCACTCCCAGCCATTTTTACAGAAGCAATCCCGTTCGCTCCCGGCTGTTTTACTGGATTTTGACTGATTTTACAAGGCCCACAGAATATTGTGTTCTATTGCTATAAAAGCATGGAACCTATCAAAAGAAAGATTAAAGTCTCTTCTTTCATCAGGAAAAAAAAAGTATGTTTCTATCTGTTTCCGTTTTGCAGTAATTAGCATTAGAAGACAGCTAAGTTTAATCAGTTTTCACAAATCTATTTAAAATTGTAAGTAATTGAGCTTTTTTTTCTAGATGGCCCTGGTTGATCTCCTTTGCTCTGCTGCCACCTGCTGGCCGTTCGTGTAAAAACTACCAGTTCTGCAACCGTTCTTTGCAGTTGAGAGGCTGCATCAAAGCCTTGTGCATGCTCTAGCATAAAAAAAAAAAAAAAAAACGTATAAATACGTCTTTGAGACACTTAGATCATAAAAAAAAAAAAAAACCCTATTTACACGTTATTTGGAGCAAATTAGTTAATGGGGTCACAAGTAGCACATAATCTATGCTTGAATTCAATATTGCATTTGAATATCTATTTGTAAAATATGAACTAAAATATATCACCTGTATTTTATCAACATGAACTAAAACTATACCTCCTGCTCAGGAATGGTGGAAGGTCCTTCACTCGACTCCAAAATGTCCGCATTTTCTTCTACTTCCACATCTTCAGCCTCCTTTATCTCAGCTGAAAGTGAAAAGGAGACAAAAGATATCGCGACGACGAGATATTTGGCACAAGCGCGTTTGCTGCGGTCACCAACGAAGGAGAATCACCTGACAGGTGAGCAGCATACGTCCACAAGAAAGGAGCTTTGTTCATGCAGTCCTCGCATACCATGTCATCCACATCCGCCACTTGGCACGCCAAATGCTAAATGAAATCAGATAAATGCTCAGCAACTAACACCAGACATCCATTTTTTTTTTTTTTGTTGCTTTTACTGTTTCAGATTTGTCCGCATGTCTCGTTTATTCAAAGACACGGAACTCTTTTGCTCATTTATGAATGAGTCGCTGATGTGTACGGTAACGCTAATGGCAGCCATGTAGCGCTAATGTTAGCAAGTGCAATCATAGTGTTTGGCTAACAGCTATTCTTTTCAAGTTCTCGTTTCGTACTTTAGTATTTCATTTTATTTTAGATTACAGCTCACATGAAGAGTTTTCTGAACAGGGCCTCCCATTTGTAGTTTTTTTTTTTTTTGTGAGATATTTTATTTCTGTACATTTCAATGCAAATGTTCAAACATTTTTGAGACTTGAAAGATGATTGCTATTAAAAATAATGTACTTTATGTAATATTGAAATTGATTCCTTTGGAATATCTGACAAACATTCTGCATCACAAAGTGGACCAATTCGATAATGTATGTATATACAAGGTACCTCTTGAATTTTGGACTGTTTTGTTCTAGATGTGAATATTGTAGTTGTACCACTCCCTGAAGATTAACTTTTTATTTATCTGAGCTGTATTTTTGTTTTTTGTTTTGTTTTAGTTATTGTGCTAATTTGGTGGAATGTGTGATGGCACTTTTGAATGTTTGTGTAAAAAATATGGAAAATTCAATAAATATAGAGGAAAAAATAAAAAAAAAATAATGTTCTTTAATTATTTTTCTAATATTACTATATTATCATTTATCGTGATAGTCTCTGGTAAAAAAAAAAAAACATAAAAAAATAAAAATTATCGTGTCATACTTCATTACAACCGCTAACTAAAATGTTTGTTTTTTTTACATATTAATTCCTAAAAAGTGTAAACAAAATTTACACTATCATGTCCAAAAAAAAGAAAAAACAAAGGCTTTGCACAATCAACCGGCCATGTTGAAATACAGGCCTTTCACGTGCAAACCCTTTGAGTGCCTCATTTTTTTCTCTTTTTTTGGGACATGCTTTGTGGATCCCTTTACGGAAGAGCACCAAAAAGACATTTTTTCAAAAAACATCCTAGAAGCACTCCTGCTTGCTCTAAAAATGTACACTATGTTGCATATTATTTTCATTGCAGGCACACATACAAGTAGAGGTGTCAAGGGTAATATTTACCTTGCTATGAAACCAATCCTCGCAGATGACACACTGAATCATCTCATCGTCAACCTGTGGAGAAATGACTTTAAATTAGTGAACGTCGCACGCAAGCACAAACTAACAAATGTTGATACTGTACCTTATCGTCCTGGTCAGGATATGGCCGGTCGCACGAGCAGTAGCGGCCAAAGAAGTTGTGATTGTAAAGATTTTTTGTGTTTTCCTCATCTTTGGTCTGCCAGAGCACAGGGTGATCATGATAAGCAAAATGCAAACAACATTCTGACCTCATGAAGTCTGACATGAGAGGTGTTCATCTTTATGTCATTCGTTGGCCATTTTGTGTATGACAGACACAAGTTTTTTTTAAAATAGCACAAATAATGTATAAAGTTTATAACAATTTACTCTGCCACAGTACTCAGAAGTTATTTGAAATTAGACACAGTCCTTATAATATAAGGGGTACAAGTGTGTACAAAAAACCCAAAACAAGAACAAATATTAAGCAAAGGTGTGTATCTGTAAAAGGTGTTGATCTGTGGAATCATTTGGAAATTGCTCTGAAAAATTGTGACTCAATGCTAGAGTTTAAAAAAATGTTTAAAAGTAAAGTTCAAAAAAATTATCTATGTCAGACCAGAATATGAAAAATGTACATTTGAGTATGTGTAAATGATCTAGATAGGTATTATGGTATATGTTTAGTAAATTTATGTATATATGTTTTTGGTAAATGTGAATATGTTAAGTGCACTTGTGTATATGTGTGTATATGTATGTATGTATATGTGTATATGTATATATATATAACTTGGATTATATATATCATTTATTATTATTATTATTATTATTTTTATTATTATTTTTTTTTAATAATTAGTAAATTAAAATTGTATTAATAATGAAATAAGTTTAAATATATTGAGTAAAAGGGGTAGGACTAGATAAGTTTTTAACTTCTTCCTACTCCCTTTTGAACATGTAAGTTATGATTGATTGAATGATTATTTTATTGGGATTTTCTTCTCTTTTGATTGTTGTTGTTTTCTGTTTTATTTCTGCTGTTTATCTGTTTATATGTTCAAACAAATAATAATAAAAAAAAAAAAAAAAAAAGTTTTGGAATATTATGACACGTTTTACTTTGGAGGTCCTACTGTAAACATCATCCCACAGAATATTGTGTTCAATTGCTATAAAAGCATGGAACCTACCAAAAGAAAGATTAAAGTCTCTTCTTTCATCAGGGAAAAAAAAAAAAAGCATGTTTCTATCCGTTTCCGTTTTGCAGCAATTAGCATTAGAAGAGAGCTAAGTTTAATCAGTTTTCACAAAATGTAAGTAATTTAGCTTTTTTTCTAGATGGCCCTGGTTGATCTCCTTTGCTCTGCTGCCACCTGCTGGCCGTTTGTGTAATAACTACTATTTCTGCAACCGTTCTTTGCCGTTGAGAGGCTGCAACAAAGCTTTCTGTATGCTCTAGCATTAAAAAAACAAAAACAAAAAAAAACAAAACGTATAAATACGTCTTTGGGACACTTAAAATATGTTTTAAAAAAAAACATTTACACGTTATTGGGAGCAAATGAGTTAAAATGGCACGTGTCTTATTGTACCAATTTCCGTATATTTTGTTTAAAAACGAAATAGAATGTGCATTTCCACAAATATTTAAAATAAGCACACTTTAGAGCTGTAATTTCAATTATGCCTATTAATAAATGTTCCCAGTGTGTCTGTGGAAGCTGCTCCTTGCTCTGAAGTTTGTACACATTTTGACCAGGCATGCCGCTAGGTGGTAAACCAGAAGAGTTGCTAACAAAAATATTTTTTGTCAGTCAGCGCTAACAAACATATCCTTTAGGTATACATATGACTGTTATTATAAAATGCGAGAAAATTAATGTAATATAATCGGGATACGTATCGCCTTGAAGATCAAGTATTGGGATACATATGTATCGCGATACGTATCGTATCCCCTGTATCGTGATACGTATCGTATCGTGAGATTGGCGGCAATACCTAGCCGTAGTAAGTACTACATAACCACAACAACTAATGCTGTCAGCAGCGACTACTAGGCCCTCGTACCGGCCGTTTTTCATGATGACCCCTGAAATGATGCTTGAACTTTGACACCATGCTCAATCCTGCATTAGGCAAAAAATTTAAAAAAAAATTCTCACCGGAATGAGCGTACACTGGAAATCCCCAAATTTTCCGTTTCCGCAATCACAGCGAAAATTTCTGTGGAGAAAAGCAGAAAAGAAACTTAAAATATTAGAATACATGTATTAACACATTTGTTTTCCATATAAATACAGATGACTTATTTCCTCCATTAAACAGAATCTACAGTATTTTATTTTCAAACACATCACTAAATATTTGGTAAAGAAGAAACATGTACCATGTTAAGTTTCAAAACATAAAAAAAAAATGCTAACATCAGTGTCTCTTTCGTTTGCAGTCTTTTAAGCGTTCACTACGACAACTTCACAAAATTGTACGCAAACAATTGTGGCCTAAACATAAATCAGATTACAACAATGATGCAAACAAATCTTCAGTTTTGCGTTTCATGAAGTATATAAAACTGTGGACTGCACTTTTTTTATGCATTGAACTTTTCTGGATACTGTATAATATATAAAAACACTACTAATAGCATTTAGCATTACCTAGCTGTGTAAATACCGTTGCAAGTTTTTTTTCTTCTTCTTTTAAACAAATGGCTCACATGACGTTTTTAATCATCTTAGCTGCACTGTATTTGTTTACACAAGGGAGTTAAACTCGCAAGTTTAACACCATACCTTTTGGTGTACAGTTCAAAGAGGTCGTGTCCATCGTGGCATTTATTGGCACAGGCCAGGCAAACGCCGGCAGGTTGCGATGCATCCGGTGTGCACGTGTTGCATGCAAACACGGCCTGCCTCTTCGCGTAGCCCTGCAACAAAAACACACAAAACGCAACAGAAAGTAGCAAGAACCCACACGACGATCACGCAGACATGAAGTCCAGTTTCAGACAATTTCGTGCCATTCGTTTGTGCGAGCACAAGAGTCCCAGTTTACATGAATTGGATGACAAAAGATATGTTTCTTACAAGGGAATAAGAGCAGTTTTCTGGGTCACTTCCCGCCAGTACACACAAAAGGTGCTCCAGATCCTCCTCATCTTTAATGAAATCGTCAAGTTGGAGCTCCTCTGTCTTTGTCGCTGCCATGACTGGGGTTAAAAAAATAAAAATAAATAAATAAAAATGCCGAGGAGCAAACAACGCTGTATTTCCGGGCGGGAATTCGGAGCAAATACCACGTGGCGGAAATGACGTATCGGAACTGTTTTCAAATAAATCCGGCTGGATTTAGTCCAGCGTTCTGTTGTCAATTCAGCCTCAAATAGTTAAAGCTATTTATTTACGGTTTATTTTTCTATGCATATTATTTATTTATTTATTTATTTATTTATTTATTTATTTATTTATTTATTTATTTATTTATTTATTTATTTATTTACCGTTTATAAGTACAGTACTGTCTTTTTTTTCCTGTGGAATGCCGGATGTTGCAAAAGTTTCCCAACAGAGGGCGCTACTATATTTTACCTGTTCCCAGAGGCGCAACAAAAGCTTGGTGGAATAAAATACGAATACTTTAATTAGCTTAATTTAATTGAACATGTTTTATTGCTGATTATGAACTCAAATAAGTTTCATTATGAATCCAAATTGTTATTTCATATTAAATCATTTTAACGTGCATGATATTGCTAAATGTATTTATACTATTTTTTTTATTTTATTTGCTATTTATTTATTATAATAATTTAATATGTTCCATAATTACTGTTCCATAATTACTATCTTATCTATTATTTTGACGCACGTATTGCACACTTTAAGATGATTTTGACATGTGCACATTATGACATCATAAATCTGATGCTTTTTTATTTTTATTGTATTTTTTGAATTTATACATTATTATTATTATTATTATTATTATTATTATTATTATTATTATTATTATTATTATTATATTTGCCCATAGCTAGAAATACAAAAAAAAAAAACCTACAGACTAAACCGGCGTACACTTATCTTATAAGAATGCCGGGAAAAATAAAAAATAAAAACACATAAAATAATAATAATAATAATAATAATAATAATAATAATAATAATAATAATAATAATAATAATAATAATAATAATAATAATAGTGCTGTCAAAGTTAAGTGTTAACATTGATTAATCTTCATTAATCATGTATTAACGCAGATTAATCAGAGTATAAATTTTGACCGCAGATCATCCTTTCGCTGACAACAGATGGTTACATTAAAAGTAGCACAGGTTGTGTTTGAACAATAAACATAACTAACTGCATGCATTAAATTAAATCATTTAAGAAATGTTTGGCATGTTTGTGTATGACATTCAGAATATTTGTGCATGTCAAACTATTGGGGCCATTTTTTTTTTCCGTTATATTATGCAAGTACTTAACTGATTAGAAAATGAGGCGGACGAGCATGTGCAAAAAATGTTGACATCCTCATAACATTAAATGTCGAAAGAATTAACACGTAACAGGTGCTCTTCAAATTTGATGGGCAAAAAAAAAAGTTGATTAAAAAGACTTTTCAAATAAGAGATTAATCGCGATAATTAATCAAAATTCTGAGATGTGATTAATCTGATTTAAAAATGTAATCGTTTCACAGCTCTAAATAATAAAAATAATATTAATAATAAAGGATCGGTTAAAGACTTTTGAATGATTTTGAAATGTGCATATTAGAACTTTTGTAAATTTGAAGCCTTGAGTTCACGTAACAAAATATTTAGGTTATTTTTAGGGGGAATGTTTATTTTAGAAATTTAATGTGTAATAGGTGGCAGAATGTAAAAATAACCAGTGTAGAGCACATTGCCATTCAAAGAGAATACTAGCTTTGTTTGCAATTACATAGGTCCAGATTTCACACTTTGTAAGTCAATTTGGGAGTAAATTGAGACATGATCATTTTTATTTCAGGATTAATGCTAACGTTTTTTTGTTTTTTTTTTGTTTTGTTTTTTTTGTCCCTTGAGATTTTTCTCGTCTAAAGTGGATGCCTTAGCTCCAAAAAGGTGGAAACACAGGTCTTCATTAATGCTGGGGCTTTAATAACAGGAACCACAGGCTCAACTTCTTTGACCACCTCTGGTTGCTTTTAAATACCATCGGAAATTTAAGTTTCAACTTGTAAAACTAATCTATTTAGGGTATAATTATAATGAAAAAAATCTAGTGTACACACTTTACAGCCAGTTTGTCTTTTGTTAACAAATATTTTAAGGCATAAACAAGTGAGGGTTAAAGTAATCGCAGCCACCGTAAAAAAGCAAACGAAAACGAAATAGGAAGTGGTCATTTCCGAGCGGTCATTGGAGGCAGCACCAGCCTCCTGGATCCTGGGTGTGTGCAGTCAGTCACAGTCAGTCAGTCGAGCCCGTTGACGGGGAGAGAAAGCACCAGCAACATCGCAACGTGACTCCCGCCGTGCCTGTCAACTGTCACCTTGTCTGGAAACTTCTCCCTTTGCTCCAACTGGCGGGCCGAGAATGGGAAACTACCCGAGCTAGTTCCTGAAGAGGAGCTCAATTCAACGGGCGGACTGCCAAAAGTGCCAGGTTAGTTAGCTCTCCACGGCGCGTCGTCGCCAGCGTTATTCGCAGCCAGGGTGCTTTTTTTTTTCATGTCTGGGCGAACACGCGTTGGAATGTTGTAAATGCGACATTTACACATGGGCCTCCCTGTCCGTTTTTGCACCCCGTTCGCGTTAATGCTGTGCCATCGTTTGGACTCGCAAGCTAGCCAGCTAACATTAGCCATTGAAGTTAGCTTGGAGGGGCGCGTGCATGAGTTTGACTGATGCTCCACATAATCTGTCATGCTTCCAGGTTGCGTGTTTTGTTTTTGTTGTATTGTGTTCGTCACAGACTTGACAGACATGTGATAGGCGCCAGTATGTGTGCACGACACAGTCCATTCGTATTGGAGTGGTGAGAGACTTTACACACCTTTCCTGTTTATTTTTTTTTTAGGTCGATCCCTCATCCAGTCAGCCAGCCAGTGAGTCAGTCACATCCTTCACGTCCAGGGAGGGGATCCAGGAGCTTCAGTGGAGATGCAGACCTTCCTAAAAGGCCGGAGAGTCGGCTACTGGCTCAGTGAGAAGAAGATGAAGAAGCTGAATTTTCAAGCTTTTGCAGATCTGTGCAGGTATGACAGCATCTTGAGTACCTGTCATTTGCATGAACAGCTGAAGCTCTAAAGTCTAGCACGAGCCATTCCGTGATGATGTTTGACTTCCAAAATTGTTTTCACACCAAACTGTTAAGTGGACCTGCGTAGGGCTGCACAATATATGGCAAAAAGTATCGTCGCGATAAAGGCCTGTGCAATATGCGTATTGCAAAGACGTACAAATGTTACGTACGAAAATATGTATGCCTTTGTCAGTTGAGTATAGTTGAGTACTGATGTAACGATATCCAAACGTCACAATACGATATTATCATGGTATGAAGCTCATAATTATCACAATATTGTGGGGAGGTTGGCGATATTTAAAAAAAAAAGTCACAATGTTGTAAAAAAAGATGAGCTCATAATCCCAAAAAAGCACAATATTGTGTTTTTGTACATAACATCAATGTTATGTTATTATTGTTATGTTGTTATTATTATGATTATTATTGTGTTATGTTAATGCACACACACATTGAGTTCTTCCACATATTGACTTGCTTCACAGGCACATTATGTTCCCCTTCATCTGACAATTAGTGTAGACTTTAAACATACAAAAAGGCCAAAACATCCCTAATGAAAATTAAATTGCAGTAAAAAAAACTATCCACAAGAGGGTGCTAGAACTGCACAAATGGAAAGCAACCTGACTTTTTAAATAGATGTGTTGCATTTAAATATCGTGAACATTACTACGACGATATTGTGGCAGTTTTAATATCACAATATCACGTTATCACACTTATCGTTACATCCCTAGTACTGATACAAGGTATCATTATCAAATCAGAACAATACCAGGCTTTAGTTGAGGTACTCATGACGTTGGGCGATAGCAGTATTGGTCCCCTCTTGTGGCTGCTTAACCATCAGGAACTAAAAATGAGAGGAATGGAAAATTGCCATTAATTTCATTTCAAGGGGAAATGCTATATTGGGATGTATAGCAGTTTCTTAAAAAGAATAATAATAATAAAATTGAAAAGTACTAGCGTTATGGTATCTGTGACTACTCAAGAGTTGAGTACTCTGGATCGGTCTGACAAGAAAAGCCATAAAAATCAAACAAAAACAGTCAAGTACCCAAAACGTATGTGGGTACACCTGTACCCTCTGAGGCACTATTTGCACATTAGATAATTTGTCATTGTGATGAAATCATCAGCATTACTTCACTTCTGCACGTCTCATTTTAGATGAGAGAGATTTTTGTGGTTTGCATGAATGCACAGAGGGAATACCAGAGTCAAGCCCTTGGTTGGCAAAGGTTGTGTTTGTTATGTCTTAAGTGGAAGCCTGTTGAGACATGGCACCCAGAGAAAAACGAGTATCTGTGTGTTAAATGTGGCAAGTGCTCAAGGCACTGAAACTTCAAGATGTCGTTCATTGTTTTCAAGCGATTACAGTCCAAAGCATTCTACATGTGTTGATATGACAAGGATGTATACTTGGTGAACCATTACAGGGTATAGTACATTATGATGATAGTAATTATATAACATTATGGGGTTGTTATTATTTGCCATTCTTTTAAGGAAAATAGTCGATGCATAGCGATAATTATGCCTTTTGTGTGTCAATAAAAAAAATAAAAATGTTATACAAGAAATGTAGTCACTTCTAGGGATTAAAATAATTTGATTTTCCTATTCTATTGGTTGTGTGGACTTGATAGATTAATCGAACTCGACCAACTGGAGTGCACTATCTTGACTGCGACCAGCAGGGGCGCTGTTGATTCAGTCTTAGCTATTTTTCTGTCTGAATAAGAAATCATGATGTCACTAGAGGCTTGACATTCACAGACCTCAGCTATGGCATGGAACATTTAGGCTGACATTTTTCACCCGCAGTTTTGTTTTATTTGTATTTTGACTTGTTTCGCGGTTGTAGTAATATATGGGGAAAATTTAAATTGATTAACTGTTTGGTTAATTTTCTCAATGGTAGATAAAGCATGGGTGTCAAACTCATTTTTGGTGCAGGCCAAATCATACTTAGGTTTTCCCTCAGAGGGCTGTTATGATTCTTAAAATCATATATTTCTACAGTAGGAGTGTGACGATATATCAATATCACGATAAATCGTAATACTTTGTCTCCCGATAGATTATCGATATGCCTACATATTTCTGCAACCGTTCTTTGCAGCTGAGAGGCTGCATCAAAACCTTCTGTATGCTCTAGCATAAAATAAACAACAGAAAAACGTATAAATACATCTTTGGGACACTTACATCATTAAAAAAAACATATTTACACGTTACTGGGAGCTATGTTACTGACTGACATGTTGCATGACAATAATGTTTAAGAAAGACACGAATTTGTTCACAAAGTTGTCGCTGTTAAGAAGACATTTGTATTTGTTTAAAAAAAAAATACACGGAAGTACTCACTGTGAAGAAGACAACCAGTTTTAATATTGTGTTTCAGTGATGGTAATTGACACGGCGTTTGATTCATGTCATTTTATATGATTTTTATTCATGAATTAATTTGAAATCAGAAGTCATGTAAAATAAAAATGAAAGGAATAGCTTAATTTATTACGACAGTATGCAACATTTGCTTTTGTGGGCCGCATAAAAGGATTTGGCGGGTCGGATCTGGCCCCAGGGTCTTGGGTTTGACATTTTATTTTAGGGTGGTCCTGGTTGTGGGCCCGATGCGGCAGGCTGAGACGAATGTGTTGTATCTGATCCATCGTCAACAGTGTAAAAAGTTACGTAAGTTGTCAGAAGTAGGACACGATTTTCTTGAGCACTTGAGACCTTCAGGATAAGATAACGTACAATGTTGTCTATCGGATTGGGAACATGCTAGCTCCTGCGCAGTTTTAGCCATAATATTTAAACTATGACGGTTGCCAAACACTTAAAAAAAAATGCAAATCAGTGTTTTAATTGGGCTCAGTGTAGTGTGTGAAGGGGCAAGAGGGTTGTGGCCTCACAAAGTGACCCGATTGAGCCAGCACAGATTACTACAGTGTAATCCTCAAAACATTTTTAATCTCTTTTAAACTCCCAAGCAGCCACCAGTTTCCTTTATAGATCCTACCCAGACCAGGACCCACAGGAAGATGAAGAAAAAAAAAATAACACAAGAAAATAGTTGCTTTAAATGGAAGAGGGATTACGTCTACTTGGGACGTCATTTACAGTAGTTCTCCTTTCACCGATATTTCCTCAGTCACTGTTTGAGAAACGAAAAGTCATCTTCGAGAGGAAGGAAAAGATGGAAGTCGGAAAGTAGGACTCTCACATGTCAACATCAGCTGCGTTTTGTGTTATCAGGCGGTCCCCACTCGGCTGTCTCATGAGTTGTTGGCTTGTACACGACTTGAGGACCAGTCACCATGACATTTCCTGAACGATTGATTTAGTGATGAGAAAATTTCCTAGAAAGTGTTATTTCCTTTCGCCAAAGATGCACGGCAATTAAATCGTGCCCCAGTGGTTTTGTTGCTGTTTATCATGTGACGTGCAAGTGACAGTGGGACCGCTTCCTTGCCCGTCTCATGCAGCTGGACGAGAGAATCCTGAGAGAGAGTTTGGTGCACTCGCTCAGCGATGCTTTCAAGCCACTGAGGCTTAAGGGTTGTGTCCTTGTGTGTGTGGTGTGCGTGCGCGTGTGTCACCGTTTGAAAACCTCCTCTTGCTCTTAACTAGGTTGAAAATACGTGATCCATTAAGGACAGCCTGCCTGCCAATTGGGCTGCTCGATTTATGAAGAAAATATTGAAATAAGCGATAGACCAATCACAAGTGAGTGAGACATGGCGCTCACCTCAGGTATAGCAATGCCAGTTAGGTTAGTTTATCATCCACTATAATGAAACAGTTCAGTCGCAACATTTATTGGCAACATTGTATTGAACTGTGACCCCAAGCTGATTTCCTGTCTGTTACAATGTGCTGATTCTTCAGTTGGACGTCAGAGGTTGAATACAGCCCATTCTGGGATGCCCATCAACCTCTAATTTGTTTCAAAACGATTTTCCCCAAAAAGCAAAATTGTAACTAGAAATAATTAGTTTCAGGGTCAAACTGTGTGCATCATAAAACCTTCATTAAATATTGCAACATTTCTTAATGTTCGTATGAGTCTAGAAATAGTGCTCTCTGTTTGGTTGCATATGCTCATTATTTTATATGGCACTATTTCAAATTGCTGACACGCAACTAAAACATTCCAAAGTACTGAACTCCTCCATAAGCATCACGTGCAGACAGAGCAAACAATAATAAACACAGATGTATTTTCTGCTGCATCCTCTCATAATATTACTAAAATGACTGCAGCTTAGTTTAAATGGTCTTATTGTGTGTTTTTCTAATAATTCTGTATGTCTTTTACTGAATCCTGGTTGCCAAAGTACGCGAATCAGAATCATCAGATGATGCAAAAACTTTTAATTCGTTATGTTTCGTTAAAGTATACTATGTAACACTGTTATCAGTATTACACTGTAATACTGTTATCAGAAGGCGGCCATTTTGCAACTTGATTTTGAGTGAAAATGACATCACAGTTGTTCTGGTCTCAGATAACCAATCACAGCTCAGCTTCAGAAAACAGGCGAGCTGTAATTGGTCGTTTCCTGAGCCCTGAGCAACTGTGATGTCATCTTCAGTCGGCAGCAAGTGGCAAATTTGATTTTTGATTGATTTTGCTTCATAACTCATATTTCACAACTGTAATATTAATCAGAATGTCATGTTTCGACGAGTGAGGTCACATATTATTGTCAAGAAATGTTTCGGGTTGACTTCCCTTTAAAGTGTGGAATTACAGTAACACGTTTTTGTTCTCATTTCTCTGTTCCAACGGGTTACTTCAGGCCACTGACACACCCGCTAAACTTTGCAACCTGTCTACATGTACTGTCAGGCAGCAGGCTCGTCTTGATGTACGACAAAAGCCAAACAGAAGTTAATGGACATGTGATACCACCTGTGAATAAAATCTCATGTGCCGCCGGTGCTTCCTCACATTTTTGCGACGCCGGCCTGCTTGGCTCTGTCGGCAGCGCTCGCATTCCGAGACGACCTCCATATTTTAAGACGGGGTGACACAATTGACGACCGCGTTCGCCGGGCACGAAACGAGCCAGCAGCTGCAGTATTAAATGTCGACATTGTTGTGCAGCGGCGAATAGCCGAGCTGCTGTTGTCATGGGGATGTAACCTCAAAAACAACTCGGATGGACAAGGCCGGGTGCTAAACGTTTTTTTTTTTTGTGTGTCCTTGGTACAAATCGCTGTGCAGTGTGTGTTTATTTTGTTTTCTATCTGTTTCAAACCAAATGTTTGTTCTACAACTTTGTCTGGTGACAGTAATGCAGCTGAAGGATCTTGGTGCTTCGAACTCCTAATTTAAACAGAGCGTTGATGTGACCAGTCTTGTGGAATGAAATGTTGTTATTATTAGAATTATTCTCTTACAAAGAGTCTGCTGGTTGCCATAATTCATCATAATTTAAAGCATGTCTGATAATTAAAATGTTCTCAGGCTCTAAAGGGGGTGGATATAGGTTTACATTTGCAATGGTAATACTTTGTTCTCTCTCTCTTTCTCTCTCTCTCTCTCTGTCGCTCTCTCTCTCCATTATAATTGATCTGTAATGTAATTTCTCACTTTACAACATCCTGTCATGGTCATGCATCTCTCATGAATCGTGTTGCTAACTATACTATTATCACCAATGTTTTACTCGCATACAGACAGGAATTTGTTGGGCATGCAATACAGTGAATCGTATTATTCCAGGATAAATTAATGTGTCTGATTTCATTATTGTGTATAACAATTGTCTTCAATATGTTCTCAAGTATAATCCCTGAAGAGGAATTACAAAGCTTTTCTATAACTTTATTATCGTCTAATATTATAGGCCTCAGTCCATTCACTTTTCTGATTTTTGACAACGCCATACTTCATCACGTTTGGCATGAGAATGCGTGCGTGTACCCCGACAAAACAAAACAAAAGGTTTGCGAGCTTGCCGGACGCCGGCTCAAGCATAGCTGCCCTCGTGCGTGCCTATTCAAAAATTGGTAAAACTGAATATATTTCCAGCCCAGTACATATTCTTGGAGGTCCGGATGAAAGGGTTTTGGGGGTCCGGATCTGGACCGCGGTCCGCCATTTGGTGACCCCTGCTGTAGAGTATCAGCAGCCATAATACTGTACCCTGCTGTATTCTGTCAATGTCTCGTGACACACCATCATCATGCTTATGACGAGTTATGTGTTATTGACTATTACTTTTATTCACTAATACTTTGTCCTGTTTATTTTTCAGGAAACGAGGCATCGAGGTTATTCAGGTAAGTTAATATTTTCCTTCTTTTTTTGTTGCGATTCCAACTTTGTCTCCAAATTCTTTCTGCTATGTATGAAATTGTAGTTGCTACAGTTGTAATTGCTGCTGGTTTTTATTTCTCCTTCACACTACTGTAGTTCCTCCTCATTGCTCTTCTCAATATCCTCCAGGAATTGTTGAACTTTGATTTAGCAGTGTATCAACATGCTGCATGTAATATTTGATGATTTGTAAGCACCCAACTACAAAATCAAAATCAAATGATTTTCTTACATGTGCTGACACGTTGCTCATGAATGCTAAGATTTTTATTCGAGGCTTAATTGTTGATATGCATTTACAAGCGTGTACCACTGAAGCATGGCAGCTTTGTTCTTCTGGGGAGAATTCCCCCTGTGCTGTAAAACTCGCAGAAACCAAGTTGTTGCTATTCAGGTTTCTCTTCTTTGTCGATAGTGCCGCTTAGTTGTTTGATGTTTAATTCACTTGTACTGCAGACAGACAAGTGTTGATAAACAAATGCACACTTTTGTAATATTTAGAAGAGAGTCGCTTGCACAAACAGTTTTACATGTGTGATGGAAAAACAATGAATACAGTTTAATCATATTAATCTGGTGGATAGTTGGTGCAAATTAAGTAAACGATCTTCCTGTTGGGTTTAGGGTGAGCAAATACTATCCGCAGGGCAGCAAGGAACGCGGGAATAAAACATTTTCCTGTGCATGTACACACTGCACATTCAGTATTACTATTCAAATACAAAATCCTGGGAGCTCAGTGCTGAAAAGTGCTTGTCAGTAAGATGGAAGAGGAATTGATCCAAGCTTTTCTCTCAGGCAAAAAGTATCCCGGTGTGTCACTTTTTTTTCCCTCTTACACTTTGCAATGATTTTTTTTACACCGTCGATTGCAGAACACCCAGTTAGAAGCTGGTCATGGGAATAATCCCAATGTAAGCATGCTTTGCCTCCCACTGCGCTTTCAGCTATTCAGACACTCAGAGCAGCTCGCAGATCCCGAGACTTAAACAGCCCATCACACTTGACTGCGTTTATCGCTCAGTGGATTTGATCCCTCCTGCAAAAAAGGATAAACGTAATATCTGAAGCGGTGCTGTCAATGCCAATTGAAGGCGCTCATCTAACACTGATACCCATTGACACCACTGTTTGCACCATCCGTGCTGCACCCATTTCCAGTCAGCGCCCGGTACTGTAATGGCCACATCACAAGGGAAGATAATGACAGCCATTGTAGTGCCTCAGCCCTGTTACACAAGTCTGTGTACAAAGCTGTCTTCTCCTATTTCCCTGGTGAATTATTTGCTCGACAATCCATCAACTGTTTTTTTTTTTTTTTTTAAATCAATGCTGCATTTTCTAGCTCAGTGATAGGGAAAAAATACCTTCCCTGTTTTCTGGATCCATGCAATACTGTGACTTACATGCTAAATCAAAACACTCTAAAAGTCTAGAGTCGAATAAATAACAGTTTATTTACGCAACCTTGCCCCGGGAGTCAGACTGACTAATCCTAGTGATAACAAGTCAACCTTGTATATTCTTGGATGAATTAATTGTATTTCTGGCAAGGGAAAAAAAATAACACCGACATTGGCCGGCGACGAAACCGGGGTCAGCTGGGATGGGCTCCAGTCCAGCTCGCACACGGCGCTGAGGGGAGATAAATGGTGTCGAAAATGGATGGATTAAAAAAAACAAAAAACAAAAAAAACATTATGGTGCAAATGGCTCAGTTCATTTGTCCGTGCCAAAATTGTTGATTAATATGAAATAGAGCAAGATATTTTGAATTTGGGTCAGCTGCAAATGGTGTGGATTAGTGTACACAAGTCCTAAATGCATGTCAGCCACACCTTCTCTCTCCAGCATGCTGTGATGTTTACAGTCGCTACATGCATACAGTGGAACCCCTACGTAAGCAAAATTAAAACATACCTTATGAACTCATATTGATTATATAGAAACAGCCAATAACAGGGTTATTCCTGGCTCAAATTGAGGCAGAGGTGGTATTACCCTGACTATGATGGGTGACTACTACCGATACCTGGTATCGGTATTAGTGCCAATACCAGTCTTGTTTTAAGGTATCAGTACTCGCAGTGGTGACAGGGCCGCCCTCCTGCAGCCATTTTACAATCAGGGACTAGAAATGAGAAACTATATGAATACAAAAGTGCCATTCATTTTTGCCATTTTTTTAACTACAATCATTACAAATTCATCTACTAGTACGTATTAAATTGTAAATAGCATTCAGCATTCAGCATTGTTGTAAAACACTATTATGTTTATTGTATATATTGTGTTTTTATGACTTTGGTTATGGATGGAATGCGCCACCACTACCTCGCAACCAGGAAATTGGCATGTGCAACGGTTGCTCCATGATCCGTTTCTTCTTCGGTTCATTAAAGTTTAAAAAAAAGAAAAAAAGAAAGCTGTTTCTTCTTAGGTTGTTGCTTCCGACCTTTCCGGTGCACTGCTGTTGATATAGCGCCTCCAAAATGGCGCACCACTGCAACTGCAGTTAAAATGCGTTCCTGCCGAGCTCAATCAACACAGCTGGAGCGCTGTGTTGAGCGATATCAGTGGCTCAGGTTGGAGGTGGGGAGCAACTTAGGTGGAGGCGGCCGCCTCTGAATTTTGTACACAGGAAAAACCCTGAAGTAAAACCAAAACAAAGTGCAGTGTATAGCTGGAATCAAAAGTTTGCAGTTTAAATCTAATCTAAATACCACTTTCTTACCTCACATGACGTTCCATTTACTTTTATGGCCATTTTGTTCCTCTTTGTCACTCATCATCATTACCAAAAACACAACGGATATCATTGCTCAGATCACCTGGCAGCCCCAACATGATGACATGTTTCGTAGGGTTTCCTTCTCAACTTCTTACCCTAGCTGATTTCATAGTAGCGTCCCTTGTGTGATCATCTGGCTAGTCTGGCTAATTTTTGATGTTAAAAAAAAAAAAAACTCACAAAATGTTCATGTGGTATATGTGGTGTAAGACATAAAACCTCTCCAGAGATTTAGCGGTGACGTTCGCCTCCTGTGTAAAGGGTTCGTTTAAAAAAAAAAAAAAAAAAGCAAGAAAGAAAAAAGCTACCCTTGGGACTTGCTTTTTCTAGTTTGCATGTGGGAAAACCCTTTGCTTCAAACATGATTAATTTGTTACAGCTGAAAACAGGCTTCATTTGTTTAATTTGTACTTACATAATTGTTTCTTCAGGCAACTATTGCTTTTTTTTTTCACATCCACTATCACGTTATTACGCTCGCTCATTACTCGCCCTCTCCATGCAATTTTTCACCAAACTCATCAATATCGACCCTTATGCCACGAGCTCACGAGGCCCATCCTCGCAGGAATCTGTACATGAGCCTGTCTGTATCTCAGCGCTGATGAGATTAACGCACCGCGCTTCAGAAAGCCGATATTCGCTCTCTAAGAGAGAGCCAGTCGCAGTAGATCAATTTCGTTTGACTGGGCTGGCCAAAGAAAGTTACTGAGTTACTGGTTTCATTATAGGGTAATTTCTCATATCTTGACTACATATTGATTGTGAGGTTGGTGCGCTAATTAGATTATGATCAGTGTTACAAAGATGATGTCAGCCAGCTCTACTTGACTCTTAACAACATCCTAGTAAAGATTAAACCAAATATTGTTCAAAAGGGATAAGTCGAAGGCTTCTTCTGTTTGTCAATGGCTCGTACTTGACCTTAAGCTCCCAGTTTGTACAGCCAAATGTTTTTTAGCTTCATGTTTACTAGGGGTGTGAATTGCCTAGTACCTGACGATTCGATTCGTATCACGATTCACAGGTCACGATTCGATTCGATACCGATTAATCCCGATACGAATTTATAAGTCGATTGTTGCGATTTTTTTTCATTCAAATTTAGAAAATACTAATCAGTAAGCTTGTAGAGTGTAAGATTTATATGAAAATGTATTATTTATTTATCTGAAATTTCAGTCTTATAGAGGTTGTAATCTGTTTCATGTTTGAACAGCATTAAAATAAAATATTAAGGCTTAATGTTCCGTTCATATAACATTCTTCCATGCTCAAGGTGTGAATCCTAAAAAAAAAAAAAAAAATCGATTCTGCCGTTTATTGAATCGATTCGAGAATCGCGCGATGTAGTATCGCGATATATCGCCGAATAAATTTTTTTTAACACCCCTAATGTTTACTTTATTCATTTTTTCCTTTCGGACACATTACAGCTTACATCAATCACATCACATCATTTGCAACATTGACATCCGAAAGAAGGGCTGACGGGTAGAAGCCGAAGCTTATTCGAGACCCGTCCCCATCGACCCATTACTATAACGCATCAATCATATACATTATTTAGAATAGTCATTAATTTTTATCGTTATCCATCCCATACTATCCCAGACACTGCTCGCTCAGTTCATCTTGAATGTCCGTGTGTAGATTGTGGCTAGTCCCAGTCATTTGGAACTGGTGAGTCGGTCCCCAGACCCCACCAGCAGGCCCACCCCGCCAGGCGAGCAGTAGGGTCTTCGCTGACCTCGGATCAGCTTTCACACGTTGTGCTTTCCAGAAGAGTAGATCGGCTTGCATTCTGCCCATTGCGATTCAAGCAATTTCAGCCTCAATTCTTGTCCCCTCATACTGTATGTTTAGCCACTCGGACACATGTTCCTACTAAATGCATCATTCATCACAATCTGAGCTTTGCATGCATTCCCACAAAGCAATTTTAGGAATAAAGCCAGGTGAGATCTAACTGAGAGACGTGCTTTGACTTTGGTTCATTTCAAGTTTTTAGGTCAACAAAAACAAAGCAACCAATTTGTTCTTTTTCCCATCGGCAGCGCACAGCTAATATTTCACATTGTTACGTTTTATGTAAAGCAAGGTTATGTTCAACTAAAGTTTCCTCCGGTGACCTCGGTCCCCAGTGTTTGTATAAAATCTTTTATTTCCCATGAGTGTAGCCCGGCCCCGGTATAAGGCTACATCAAAGCTGGAAATATATTGGCCCTGACCTAGCCTCTCGATCCCCTCAGGATCCAGCGTGTTTTTTGTGCTGTCCATCACTACCATAGCTCTCTCCTAGCCCACCCCCGGTCCCAGAGGGGTCGGCAGAGACGTCAGTTGACATTTCTGCTTTTAGCTTTTAGCGGCACATCAATGACTTTACCGCTGGGTTTTTGGTGGGAGCTCGAAAGCGGGTCCATTCTGTCTATGCACAGGATGAAATTCATTCTCTCCGTTGTTGCCAGTCGATGCTGTTTTGTGTTCAGCATTTATTCATTTTTGACCACGTCACCCCTATTTCGCTTGATACTAAAATATGATGACACACACGCAAAAAAAAAAAAAGATCCTTTGCTCACGAGGCCATCGTCACAGCAGCTCATGTTTTATTCCCGGGAGGGAGTTTATCCACAGGTGACAGCAAACCTTTATGAGTGTTGACTTAACCATCATGGGTCTATTCATGTCATGGCACCAAGCCGGCATACGGATATCCACAAACCATTTGGGATACAACATTCTACTTTATACTTAAAGGGGAAGTCAACCTTGACAGTTTTCTTGACAGTAATATGTTGTGACCTCACTAGTCTAAACATGACATTCTGATTAATATTACATTACATAACATACATACATCTAGCCGTTTTTATCGATCTCAGGGGGCGGCCATTTTGCCACTTGCTGTCGACTAAAGAGGACATCACAGTTGCTCAGGGCTCAGGCAATGACCAATCACAGCTCACCTGTTTTGTGAAGCTGAAGCTGTGATTGGTTGTTACCTGAGCAACTGTGATGTCATTTTTAGTCATTTTTTAAGTGCCAAAATGGCTGCCTTCTGATATTGATAAAAACTACTGGATTTTGCTGCATAACTCATATTCCACAATTTTTTTTTTTTTTAATCGGCGGTTGACTTCCCCTTTCAGTGGAAGATTTTTATTTCTTTTTTCGCACTGTGTGTTATAGTAAAGTGCCATCTGATTAGATCCGAACCCCCCCCATCCCCCCCCCCCCCTTAAAAAGTACTTTTTCTACTTGTTGTCGAGTGATGATGACATCACCTGTGCTGAGGAAGTAGGTAACGACCAATCATGGCTCACCTGTTTTCTGGGTTTGGTCAGTAAACTGAGCCATGACTGGTCGTTATACTCATTGCCTACTTCCTCAGCACAGGTGATGTCATCGTTAATCGACAGCAAGTTGAAAATTACTTTTTAACGGTAGTAATTGTACATGGAAAAATAATGTCGTTACCACGTTATTTGTAGACAAAATATTAACTTTTTACTGCTGAAAATGGCTCAATGAGTCAAGTATCCCTTTGTTTTTTGTTAACATGTTAAGACAGTACATTTCTATTTATCAACTATAATCGTGTAAGAATATACTAGTTTATATTGACTTGGCAAAGCATAAGGAGGTGAGTGAGTAGGCGGTTGCTTTTGTGCAGTATGTCACCAGCGTACAGTCATGTAAAAATCTGTTCTTACGCAACCACTTCTCACAAATTTATTGTGGGTTGAAGCCAATCAAAGAAACCATAAAATGTTGAAACCAATCCAGGAATTTTGTTATTAATCATTGCGAAAACACCAGGTTGTTTTTCTTCAATTGTTTTCTGGCAGAATGGGAACGTTATCATCCCTGCATTTGCTTAACCTTTAAAAAAATGAACAAGCTATTTTAGGCTGTTTCTATTAGAGACAATAATGCTGTTTTTCCTCTGTATGGGCCTGACCTGGCTCAAAACAGCTTTATTGCTCATTTTCATTGGCAAAAGATTGTGCTGCTTCTATATTGATGAAATGAACCATTGCTGGTTTACCCTCATCGGTCAAGCAAATCATCATCCTTGCCATGTAATTGTCATTTCTAGGATGTATGGCTAAATATGAAAAAATAAACAAGCATGCTAATGCTAGCTTACACCGTTGCTGTGCCTCAGAAGTGAATATGAATAGGTTACACCTTTATGACACTTTTCCTCGTTAAATCAAGGCAGGTAAAGCTGAACTAAGCACAGTGCAGTGGAAAAGCCGCATATGACGCATTCCCTTAAGTTAAGGATAGAATCTACTGTTTACAGTATCTGGCATTATTGTTCATCATTGACAGCGGTCTGTGTTCTATGAGGTGCTCTTGTATTTGCGAGTGTTACAAACAAATGAGACTGCATAATGTAATATAGATGTTCAGAAAAACGGGTTCCCTAGTTTAAGTATGACCGGAACGACGATTGGATTATATCTTCTTTGTGATGTGGTTGGAAAAAAAAAAACTGAATCATGGGATGTTTTACAGATTTACACCTTTGTGAAGGAACAAGGGGTGCCATAATGAGTCATCTATCACCTCTCACAAATCATTAACTTAGTGTTCCTCTGAATGCGGCCCGCCCTTGACTAACCGAAACCACGTACCGTTTTACGATCTCACATTGATCCCCCCCCAGTGTGACTAAGGTATATATACGAGGCAGGTTTGCGTACCGTGGCTTCTGCAGTCTGACCTTAGCTGGTTTATTTGCACAGGTGTTTCAATATGTTTTATTTTATTTTGCATGCAAGACCTGGTCTTCGTTATTCAGTAACAAATAACGACTCCGCTCCCTGTCGTTCTGCTGTTGTGAATTTGCTCTGATTAGGGTTGTAGCCGTTAAAGAATCGTTACATGCTTTTAAATATGTTGTCACTTTGACCTAAGTCGAGTACATTTTATCAGTCAGACGTTTTGACTTGCTATTATTTAACACATGGCCAAGGTCTGGTTGATGTTTCATATCATGTATGTTTTTTTTTTGTTTTTTTTTATCAACAATCGCACTTTTCACTACCCCTTGCACACTGGAGGTTATTTCATGCGACTACTATTGAGAGGCATCTGTTAAAAAATAAATAAATAAATAAATAAATAAAAAGGAATCCCCACCACAGCCTTTGAAGATACTTGTACCCTAACAGACTAAATGCTCTTTTTGTTTTGATGTTCTTTTCTCAACACAAACTGACTTTAGTCCTCAGTCAAATGAACGTAACTTTTCTTCAAGTGAAGTGCTTGTCAGCTAAAATCTACCACTGGTAAAGTTGATATTTTAGGTGTGTGCGTGCAGTCCCACAAAGCTCTTATCTCTCGCTCGAGAACTGGATTTTCGACTTGCAAGAAGACACTTGGCCAGAATGAGTAGTTTTAAACAAAGGTGAATTTGATATCTGTTTTCGATGATATATGCATGTAATGAATACATTACCATTCAACCTTTAAAAAAAAAAGTGTATTTTTTTTTTCAGAAAGCACCTACGGAGACGAGACTTTTCTTGATGAGAAACTTTGTGGGAAACCTTTCAGAAACAGAGGAGAAAACGATTGAGACGGTTGTCAGTTTAACTGTCAGATATTTATTTTGGTGCATCGTCCGCGTCCCCGTTATATCGCTGATTTTAAAGCCATTTTTTTATTACGGGGTTTTCCAGAATACAGGCAAGTCTAAATTTAGTTGTTAGAGTTGTCTGCCCTCAGTGTCGTGCTGCAACATGCGGGACAGCACTGTGGTCTCATGGAAGATATGATTTTTTTTTTTTTTTTTTTTTTTTTTAACACCTTTTATTGTATTATGGATGTCCAGCGCTTTGAGTTGCATTTTGAATGTATGAAAGGTGCTATCTAAATAAAGTTGATTAATTGATTGATTGATAATATCACGATATCTATGATTTTTGATGTAGTGTCAAAAACAATTTCGCAATATATCACGATATGTGACTGAAAAAGCCAACAAATGCCCATAAAAAGGAAAATGTCTAATTATGCCATTTATTCAATGCCAAAAGTTTGTACAATGTACAAAGTTCTGCATAGTGCCTCACTGCCTCTGAGCCTTTTAACGGTAAACATTGTAAAGTAAGAAAAATTAAAGTCCATAAACATTTATAACATAACACTTCACAACTGGACACAATATATCGATATCTACCGTCAGTGTATCGATAATTTATTGCAACAGGGAGCGCAACAACATATTGCAATATCGATTTTTTATCTCCCACCCCTAATGGCTACAACATTATTTGTTTTTGTGCATACGTGTGTACACAGCCATATTTCAGTGACTTCAGGCTCGCATAAGGGCGTCCATCTGTTTGTTCACGCTGCAGTCACATTGGCAGATATCTGATTCATATTGGATTTTTGTCCGCATTTGGGAGATGCTCATTCTGATGAGGAGATATTTAATTTCATGCACCTTATTGGAATTATAGCGCTTGACAGCAAATAAATAAATAAATAAATGAATCCGAGTCACTTTGATTATGCGGTGTAAATCCAACATGGTCAGACATCTATCCCTTGTTTGAACCCAAAGCCAGATATGCTATTTTCTCCACAGTTGGACCTCAGCCAGCCTCTGGAAGAGCAAGGTCCCCTGGACGTCATCATCCACAAACTGACGGACCTCATCCTGGAGGCGGACCAGAACGATTCTCAGGCCGTGCTGCTGGTGCAAAGAGTGCAGGTATTGCTGAATCACAATGACTTTGTTGCAAGGAAAAAAAAAAAAAGAGCATGTCGACATCCTCTTTTTACTTTAGTGACGTAAAGACAGCTTCTCGTCACTTTTATTGTCCTTCCCAAGGGGAGAAACGTCTCACGAGGACATTAGGTCACAGATCCAAATGTTACCCTGTTGTCATATAAAATAATAAGTGTTTGTTTAGCTGGTGTTACTCAAGTATTGATGATGTAAAAATTACTTGTAGTTATATAACTCCCAGCAAACCGTGATCACAGTCAATCAAAACTTGCTAACAAGTCTCTTTGAATTTAGGGCGGATTGGAAGTTTGTCTCTCAGTTGAAGCATTGTTTCATTCAGTAGACACAAACTAATTAATTTGCATCCTTCCATTTGTTCAGCATTGTTTCCAATTGGCAGGGCAGGCGGTGAAGATTTTGAGTTTGGAATGCGCCAGTGTGGGCCACGGTCCAGCTTTTTGAATTGAAGTGAGGGCTAAACATTAGCACGTTGTTGAGATATTTACCCGAGCAAAACATTCATCAGTGCTTCTATTGTGACCATAAACAAGTTTTTCTTTGGCGGCTGCTGCAAGCATGGTTGCTCAATTGGCTGACAGCTGATGATGGAAGTGGTCAATTAAGTGACCTCAGTCATAGATTTAATCATCTGACCAAACCTGATCCGCACTGTGAGAAGAAAATGCAAAGCATTTAACACCCCACTCGTCTTTTACACCTCCCTTCTCATTTTGTGCTGGATGTATTTCGTCCTCTGGGATGCAAAAAAAAAATCAGCTGTGGATTGTCCTTATCATCGATGTGTTCCACTAAACTCCTAGAAGATTAGTATGGCTTTATTTTTGGCAGCGACACGTTTGACTTGCGTAACGCTCTTTCATCAGCATCACCCGTTTAGATCTGGGTAAATCCTAAAGATGAATTCTCCAGAGCCACAAAAAGACATTTCCACTGCATGCGCGTGTTGGACGCATGTTTAATTTTAGGCAGGCACTGCTGCACTTTTTTTTTTTTTTTTTTTTCTTTTCACGGAGCTGTGATGTGAAGAGGCAGCCTGTTTGTTTAATGCACACGTCAGCCAGCTCCAGCTGACAGCGTTTGTGTGTCAGAAAAGAAATTGCCGGGAAGGTCGGCGGAGAAATCCACCGAGGCGAGACGGAAGCGGGGATGGAGCGCTGTTACGTAAAACAGGCAACCCCGCACTGGCCCAACTGTCGGCCGTGCAGGGATGCTGTGATATAATCCACACAGACCGGCTGGCATACATCGCATTCTCTTGACGAGCGAGGCATGCTGACCCTTTAACGGAATGTCAGTGTTTAGATGACACTCCTTTTGCATACTTTCAATGTGAGCCACAAAAACATTTTCGTTGTAAATGTCACAAGAAGCAGCCAATAAAAGTGTGAGTGATCCTTATGGACTGTATTGACTTTATGCACTTTAATCTGAGGTTCAGTGAGAGAAAATGGAAGAAAATATCTTTATTGGATAGGGATTGCCTGGCTGCTAAGGTTTTTTTTCAGGGATGATACTGATTATTAGTAGGCAAGGAGTCTGATAACTGATATTGGAGCCGATATTCTTTAAAAAAATATTAGCATCAAAATAAAAAAATTAAACATGCTTGTTAAAACAATTGTTCATATTTTCAAGATGTTATTTTTATTTAAAATACAGCAAATAGACAGCTTTTTTTTTTTTTTATTCTGACAAAAAATAAATACTTTTCCATAATAAGTAGTTTACCAAAATGTTAACATAACTGAACATCCGCTTATTTTTGTTTTAATTTTAACAAATTTAGCATCTCTAAATACATCCATAAAAAAAAAAAGTCCATAAAATGTACCCGGTTTAAAAGTGATCTCTTAAGCTGGTATCTCTGTGCTTGCGAACATAGCAAATTTTGGGTTCTCGTCAGTTCGTCAAAGGTTTGAAAAGTTGTTCGTAAACAGTGAAAATTTGTTCAATATTTCTTTGGGACAAGAAAACATGTTTGTGATGAGTAGGAACTGTCTGTGAACATCTTTGCAACATTTTACGAACCCTGAAGAAAGCACAACATTGTGGTCGATGCCGATTTTCATCAAAATGTTAAATATCGGCACCGATAATCAGCCCAGATGATAATCGGTCTATCCCTATTATTGGAGTCCTCTTCGGATCAATAATTTCTACTTTTAAAGGGAAAGTCAACTAAAAAAAAATCTTTACAGTATATTGTATGCACCCCGACTAATCTAAAGGTGGCATTGTAATTAATATTGCGTTTATGGAATATGAATTAAACCGTAAGATCCATTCATTTTCATCCATCGAGGGGGGCGGCCATTTTGCCACTTGCTGTCGCCTGAAGATGACATCACAGTTTCTGAGAGCAACTGTGATGTCATCTTCAGTCGACACCATGTGGCAAAACGGCCACTGGTGTTGCATCATTATGTTATTTTATGTTGTTGTTGTTTTTTTGCATAAAAAACTCCTCAACTCCTGATCCCATCAAAAGCACTGAAACTTGTATTTGTCCTTCAGGACTACATCGATGCGCACCCCGAGACCATTGTCCTGGATCCCCTGCCAGCCATCAGGACGCTGCTGGACCGCTGCAAGTCTTACCAGCTCATCCACAGGATAGAAAGCTGCATGCAAGGTGAGCACAAGACAACTAAATGAAATTCTTACACTCCAGATAAAGTCCATTCCTACTAAATATGATTTTGTGCGATCGTTCCATGTGCACCTCACGCTATGCCGACGGTGTCATAGTATCCGCTGGAGTTCTGTCTTTGCTCTCCCGTTCCACCGTTGACACCTGGCTAACGTATGACCTGACCACAGTGTTGCTATCCGCTTGAAATATGCCCTTGCCGTTTCCGAGCAGATGTTTAATCCTCGCCTGCGGGGCTCGGGGATCACACGGTAAAAAAGACGGCGATTGCGTCTTTCCGTTTCCTGCCGTATGTTTGTCGCAGGCAGATCAGAACCTGCCGCCCCTCCTCTGCTTGTTGTCGAGTCCTATCAAGTCATCATCAGCGGGCCTTTTTGACTGGAGCGTGTGACGACACAGGCACATTCTCTAACCACTCACTGTAAACATACCTGTGACTCATGCACATTTCCTGCCGCGCCATACATGGCAGGGAGCCTTTTAACAAAGGTGAGCGCCCATGTGGTGATTAGAGATGTTTCACATGTCGCCCGCGTAGTTTCTTAAAATAGAAGCTCCACAAGACGTCTTTTTCTCCAAACACACACTTTGAGCGTTATGTAACGAGGAATCGCTGTCCCCCTCTGTGTACTTGGTTTGAAAAGGAAGATGGCTTCCCCCCTGACCCCCCCCCCACCAGCACTCAGCTTCCATCAGTGCTGCTGGTGTTGGGCCTGCATGCCAAACCTCCTTGACAACTGTGGTTTGCTTTAGACACAAACACAGAGAGAAAGACTTTATAATCTGACACCACACCATCAGCAGGCCTGCTAGGAAAGCAGAATTCAATAGCAGATTAAATGGTAACTTTAACAAAAAAAATAAATAAAAAAAAATTATGAAGGAAAAGTGACTGAATGTTTGTTAATTTTTTTTAAAACTCATCCAAAAACGTGTAAATACGTTTTTTAATACTTTGTCCTTCACTCCCAAAGGCGTATAAATGCAGATATTTTTTTTAATACAAGAGCATACAGAAGGCTTTGATGCAGCTTTTGACATGAAGAGGTGGCTTGAAGGAATGGTAGTTATTACAAAAAAAAAAGAAAAGAAAAAAAAAATGCGGCCAGTTGGTGGCAACAGAGTATAAGAGATCAGCCAGGGCCATGTTGCAACAAGCTCTTTTTGACAGTGTTTGGAGGAATGTGAATAATGATAAAACTTCGATATTTTCTAATGCTAATTGCTGCATAACAGAAACAGATACAAATATACTTTTTATTCCTGATGAAAGAAGAGACTCTAGTCTTTCTTTTGGTAGGTTCCATGTTTTTAGAGCAATCGAACACAATATTCTGTGGGCCTTGAAAAATCAGTCAAAATCTAGTGTAACAGCTGGGAGCGAAGTGGGTTGCTTCAGTGAAAATGGCTGCAAGTGAATTAATTAAATGGCTGCTAGGGCAGTCAGAAAAGTCTATTAATAGATTCATAAAACTGTGAGTGTGAACTATCTCTGTTCTGTGTAGTCATGGTGTTAGTGTAGACAGTGCACTGAAACTGTGAAAAAAAGTTAGAAACCAAAAAAAGTCCTGAAAAAAAAAAAAACTTGAATGAATCGATAGCCAATCAATTGCTCAGCCCGACTTCCTCATCCTTATCAGCCTGGAGCACAAGGTCCCAAAGCAGCTTGGACTGCCAGAGAAAAGTGTTTGGAAAAGGCCAGAGAGACGCGGCTCAGAATAGTATTCAATAGCAGGATGCACTTGAAGTGCTTTCGCTGGAAAATGAATCTCGCTCGTGAATATTCTCATTCATGCGGGCCATTTCATTCTCAAAGCATTGAATCGGTCGCAACTGGGTTGTTCTGCTTTTCTTTTTCTTTTTTTTTTTAAATATCAATTCATCATAAAATGGCCTCAGTCACAGAACATCCAGATGGTGCGTTGTAGCTAAACTAAGTGCAAGAATTAGCAGTAATGGACCATTTGTCGCCTGGTTTTGTGTTTCGCGGCGGAATCTCCGCTTTCCTTTTGTATACTCGTCCCGTTTTCAGAGCTTGGACTGTTTTCACCGGCAGAAACCGTCGTCAAGTCAACAACTTTTTAAAAGCACTCAGGACAAAACGCTTGGATTTGTTCACAAGAACAGATCGTCTTGAGGCCGCTGCGCCTTCAGCGTTTAATCCGCGCATGGCTCAACGTTGCCGTTGTCCTGTTTATGCAGGAGATTAATAATTAATCATAGTTGCAGCATGAGAAAGACAAACACTCGGGCAGCGTGGACACTCATTCCAAGCGGAGCACGCGCATATTATTGGAAGTAATAGCCACGTGTCAACGTGTTTGTCGTAATGCTTTGTTGCTGATAAACAATCCAGATATCCACAAAAGTGATTCATGAATCTAATTGGAGGATGAACTGTCTTGGAGATAAAACAATGCGCAACCATGTATGGAGTTCACTTTGGAAAAGATGGCAACGTATGGGAGAATGCCAATGTTTGTGGAAAACAAGCTGTAAATAGCAACGCGAAAGGCTGGCGATGCACCGAAACAGCAGCTCGCACGCTTCACGTAGCGTGAAACGTTCAAAATTTTGTGCAAGTTGAGAAATTCCCACGCTCCATCTTCAGTCAGGCGACACCCGGATGGCGTATTTTGCCTATCAAACAAGTGTCGTCCTGATGAGTCCTGCTGGATCACTCAAGGTCCAATTCAAGGTTCTTGGCTCCAGTAAACATTTGACAGTGGAGCCTTGAAAGAACCGTTCAGGGACGCCAGTCCCATTTTTTTCACATGGGAAGTAATTGAGTCAAACTGTACTACGACGGATGTCCATGTGCAAAAATAAGCATGTAAATAATTAATATGGTGGTCCCAAGTTTTTTTTTGTTTGTTTTGTTTTTTTCCCTTTTCCCAAGTTTGAAGTTTTTCAAGTAACGCCATTTTTTTTTAATTGCTTGAGAAGGGTCCAGATTTGTAGCTGCTCTTTTTTCCTAATATTACAAATCTTTAATGTAGGTGGAATTCCACCATGTGGTGATGTAGAACAAATGTTTGTGAATATTGTTCTAATGTCTGTTGAGATGTGTTGCTGCACAGTTTGTGGTCAATATACTGTTTGATGGGTTAAAACTACCGCAATAGCCTGTCTATCGGGTTTTGCATTACAGTATTTGTTAGCATTAAGCTAGAGGACTTTTGTAAGTTATGTGGTTTGGGAAAAAAAAACAACAACTAATAAATGAGTTATCGCGCTTAAACTCAATGTACCACTGTATATCATTTTGAGACACCAAGTCACATTTTATAATGGCAGCCACTACGTTAGAACGTCTTTTTCTGCCAGTATTGACGGTTGGAAAACTGCTTTCAAATTCCAAATTGTCCAACATTTGTGGTGATTATTTATCCTCCAACATGATACAGCACAGTGAGTGTCCTCACCACTTCAAAGACAAAAAAAAAAAAAAAGGCAACCAAATGGAAACGGTTGGTGACGTTTCAAAAGGAATCCTGTCATGAAGTCCTGTAAACGTCATCCTCGGCTCCGCTCAGTCTGACGCCAGCACGCGTTGTTTAGACAGAGCCCGATCGACGCTCCACCTGCACGTCCTCTTCCTCACCCCAAAAAGTACTTCAGAGCCAAACATCAACACGTTTTTACCCTCGATATTCGAATTCCTTTCTTTGTGTCGTTTTTCTTTTTTTCAGGGAACTGACATGAGTCATTCGTAGTTGGCAATGTAAAAGGCAAAGCGTTTCCTTGAAAAAGACATTGAACGCCGCTATTCCCGTCCTGCTGGAATAACACAGTGAGTGGGACGAGACGGGCGGAGATGAGTGATGGGTGACCCTGTAGACTTCCCGCCCGCAGAGGCGAGATGGGAGCCGACGCGGCTGTGCAAATCTCACTTTAATTGTATTAAGTGTGTTTGCATGACGGATATAGGAATCGTGTCCGTTCGTGTCATTGCACTCTTAAGCCTTTTTGGAGAGAGAAAAAAAAGATTAAAAAAAAAATACAAACGTGTGGGGCCCCCACTCTAATGTGATTTTGTCATGACATCAGCACTAGTAGGGGGGAACACACATGCCCCCACCCACTGGAGAGGCTCACAGTTCATAAAGATTAGCTGGTTTATTGTGTTGGATAGTTGGTCGGTTAACATGATTGCTCAAAGCCAAAGTGGCGGCAATTGACACACTTTTTTTTTTTTTATTTATTTACTGTAATGCAGTTTTCCTCAGAATGTATTCGCCAAAATTGCATAAAAAACGCAAATATTTTCTCATTTGCTCCCAATAACTTCTAAATATATTTTTTTTAATGTTTTAAGTGTCCCAAAGACGCATTTATACATTTTGTTGTTGTTGTTTTTACGCGACAACATACAGAAGGCTTTGATTCAGCCTCTCAACTACAAAGAGCGGTTGCAGAAATGGTAATTATTACACAAACGGCCAGCAGGTGGCAGCAGAGCAAAGGAGATTAACCAGAGCCACATTGAAAAAAACAGCTCAATTACTCACAATTCTAAATAGATTTGTGAAAATTGATTGACTTGGCTATATTCTCATGCTAATTGCTGCAAAACGGAAACAGATAGAAATATACTTTTTTTTTCCTGATGAAAGAAGAGACTTTAAACTTTCTTTTGATAGGTTCCATGTTTTTATAGCAATAGAACACAGTATTCTGTAGGCCTTGCAAAACCAGTCAAAATCCTGTAAAACAGCCGGGAGCAAGCGCGATTGTTTCTATGAAAATGGCTGGGAGCGAATGAGTTATAGAGTTGTGCCTTAACGTGCAAGTTTATAATTCATTCTTTGGCTGTACTTGCAACTCAAAACACTCAAATCATCTTTCCCCATTGAAATTAATGCAAATCCCGTTAATGATTGGCGGTGGTATGTGCTCCACTTCATGCTAGATGGGAGATTAAATGAGTTGCAACATAACTTGTGAGCTCTTTCTGTTTAAAGACGGCCAGAACAACCTTGTACATAATCAAGAGATTGGACTGCAAAAAAAAAAAAGTCACACAGACATTTGCGTCATTGACCCGTTTGTCTTTGCTGAAGACGAGTGAGCAATTGATCACACGTCAGTTTAATCATCTGCCGGGTGACTCTTCTTGTCCGCTGCTTCCTGTATCTCAGGACATCCGGCGTGTGTGCGTGTCTACTGCGTATGTGGCCCGTACGAGTGAAACCAATCTCAAATCGTCACAGTCATGGTGTAAATGAACGGCCGTTTGAAAACAAGGACGAAACATGACAACATTCTTTTGAAGCCCTCAAATCTGTCCTTGGTTCTTTTCCTTGTCACTCTCTTAGACGAGAGGATTTGCTCGCCTCCGTTCATGGTGCTCAACAGCGAGTGCAGCCCCGACGTGCTGGAGCAGATCAAGAATCACGGACTCACATTCCCCTTCAGTAAGTCTTACCAGCCCATTCACACCCATATTGTTAACATTTGAATTACATTTATTTACTGTATTTATTTATGTATTTATTATTTTTTAAGTATTATTTATTATTATTATTATTTGTTTATTATTATTATTGAAATTAAATGTACTTGCTGTATTTATTTATTTTATATTATTATTATTATTATTATTATTATTAAAATTGAAATAATGAATACCACGTTGCCACCATTTCATTTGATGCTATTTTGATTTGCTCCTTAGTTTGCAAAACTCGAGTGGCTCATGGAACCAACTCCCATGAGGTAAGCGTTGACTAATTTGCACTGAGGAAACAGCAACAATATTCATAACGACTGTCATCACTTCTAGCCACACAACCGAACTTGTTTAAAAAAAAAAAAAAAATCCCAAATCAAATGAAAAGTTGTATTTGATCAAAATGGTACTTTATTAACTTGCACCTGTTCTTTTATCTTGAATGTTCACTATACTAATTTACTGGTCGAATATACAGCCGGGGAGCCTTTTCTGCTGAATGCGGAAGAAGGTCTAATCTATTCAAAATGGTCTCTACTCTTATACTGCCTTAGGTGGGCGACTCAACCTCTCTCATTTGAAAACGTGTGACCTGATGGTCTTAACTGGTTTCAACTGGATAAGTGCACCAGAGTGCAGATGGATAGAAAGGCGCCAGGCCAGGACCGGTCACAGCGACAACGGCCTAGCTCAAGTCACATATCAAAACATTAAGAGACCCAATCTAACAAACCCAAACCTGTGCGTTCAATACACTGAAAAATTTACCTTTTTAGTTTAAAATAGACACTTCACATATTAAAAACACTATGATAAAAACAATAGGATAGAAAGATTGCAAATTTAGAACAATAAAATGGAGATATCCAAATCAGCTAGCATACATATAAAATGCAATAATCACTATTTAAAAACAAAAATAGAAATTAAAATAGCAGTAAGGCAAAACAAACACAAAAACAACTGGTCCTCTTTTAAATTAGTCCACATGGCTACTAGCCTCATTCTAGCTAGCGCCAAACTAGTTCGTCCAAACTCACTCTTGTTTGTTGCTAGCAAGACAATACATATAAAATGTAATAATCACTATTATAAACAGAAATAAAAATGAAAATAGCACTGAGACAAAACACACACATAAACAACTGGTCCTCTTTTAAATTAATCCACATGGCTACTAGCATCATCCTCGCTAGCGCTAAGCTGGTTCGTCCAAACTCACTCTTGTTTGTTGCTAGCAAGACAATACATATAAAATGTAATAATCACTATTATAAACAGAAATAAAAATGAAAATAGCACTAAGACGAAACACACACAAAAACAACTGGTCCCCTTTTAAATTAATCCACATGGCTACTAGCCTCATCCTAGCTAGCGCTAAGCTAGTTCGTCCAAACTCTATCTTGTTTGTTGCTAGCAAGACATTAGCCAGCAAAATCATACTACTCAATGCATCCTTTGTGATTTCCTTCCCTCAGATGGCCATCATCTTCAGTGAGGACGACCTGAAAGGCGTGAAGCCCCCCTGCGTCATCCAGAGTTTCATCAACCACAACGCAGTGCTCTACAAGGTCTTTGTGGTGGGGGACTCCTACACGGTGGTGGAGAGACCCTCCCTCAAGAATTTCCCCGCCGGACCTGCAGGTAAGCAAAGCAGGAAGACTTCAAATGTCTTCCTCAAAAATAAAAAATGGAATTTGTCGCCACCTATTGAACAAATACAGTACGGGTTTATATGACTTGCTTTTGCTTTGTTGTGTTTTCAGACAGGAAAGCCATTTTCTTCAACAGCCACAACGTTTCCAAGCCGGAATCGTCCTCAGACTTGACCTCGGTACGACGCAGATCTTACATCGCTTTACCAGCACGTTTCAGATGGCATTATGAATGGAAAATGTACATAACACGATCAAATCAAAAATATGTGCATCGGTTCATTTTGGATACATATAAGTGGAAATAATATGCTTAGCACATTGCTTAAATGTTTGTGAACATGTGTGGAAAGTATATAAAAAAAATACACTATAGAGAGAATATTACAAGGCCGCTTCTGTCAAAATTTGATGGATGACATTCTTAATTAGATTAGGGGGGTCATGTATGGGTCATGACCCCTCCCTAATGAAGATTAATGACCCTTTAATGACTTCCAGATGTCATATAATGAGGGTTAATGACCCTTAATGACTTCCTGATGTCATTTAATGAGGGTTAATGACCCTTAATGACTTCCTGATGTCATTTAATGAGGGTTAATGACCCTTAATGACTTCCTGATGTCATTTAATGAAGATTAATGACCCCTAATGACTTCCTGATGTCATTTAATGAAGATTAATGACCCTTAATGACTTCCTGATGTCATTTAATGAAGATTAATGACCCTTTAATGACTTCCAGATGTCATATAATGAGGGTTAATGACCTTTAATGACTTCCAGATGTCATTTAATGAGGGGTAATGACCTTTAATGACTTCCGGATGTCGTTTAATGAGGATGAATGACCTTTAATGACTTCCGGATGTCGTATAATGAAGATGAATGACCTTTAATGACTTCCGGATGTCGTTTAATGAAGATGAATGACCTTTAATGACTTCCAGGTGTTATATAATGAAGATGAATGACCCTTAATGACTTCCTGATGTCATTTAATGAAGATTAATGACCCCTTAATGAAGATGGATGATGTGTAGGTGGTGTTCCTACCTGTTTTTGCAGATATCATGGCTGACCCGGGTTCAAATGCTAATTGTTTGGTTAACTTCCGGATCCGGTGCACGCCCCCCTAGATTGAGTGAATAATGAATAATATTGAGATTGAATGACGTGATCGGAGGGAGTGGTTTAGTATGGGTAAAACCGCCGGGGGAAAAGTACTAGCCATTTCTATTATGGTGAAGGGGGAAAAGTAATATGAGGCCTTCGCAATGCCACACTCACTTCTCTGAAAAATTCTCAAGAGGTATCGGCTCTGAGCTTCCAAGATGAATCCAGGTAATTAACTCTTGATATTATCTATATATGTATATATACTCATACAAATGTGGCACTTATATTCACTTCTATTAATGTTTTTGCTATGAAATAAAAAACCCCTACATCTTAATGAAGCTTCTGGAAAAGCAAGCATCTTAGTGAGTGATTTATTTATTTAATGGAATGATGCATGACTTTATTTTTATACTTATAGCGTTTATTTTATTTTTAAGTTATGAGAGATTTTGGAATAAGTCTGTATTAATATGTATTTTTTGTTTTACTTTTATTTTAATTTTATAGAGTTAGGAGAGTTTTTTTTTTATTTTATTTTTTTTTGAATGAGTGAATGAGTTCGTATTTCTTATTTTAAATTTGAATTTTTACAGAATTAGAAGCGTTGTTGGATGAAATTCAACTGTATTATTATTCAGCGTCACAAGGTGGCGATGTTGTGACAGGAATCCGGCGTAAGTATTTCTTTTTTTTGAAACGTTTAGAGCTTTTTCTTGCTTTAAAATTAACTGTTAGTAATGGATATTTACAGAATTGAATGAGGATGTGAACGAGAGGGTTAGACAGCCGGAGATTTTCGTAATTACGAGTGATGAGGAAGAATTGGATGACGAATTATCTGCAGGAGTGAACGGTAAATTTCCTTTTTTTTTTAAAATAAAATAAAACCTATGTATTACTATTTTTTAAATGAACCGGTAATGTTGTATGATTATAGGTGGTGATATACTGAGCGAGACGGTCCCAGAGACTGCTCAACCTGAGGTCATAATAATATCTGACGAAGAAGAAGAAGAAGGAGAAGAAGAAGAAGAGATATTAAGGCGTGAAAACGTGAGGGCCGAAGAGGAAGGTGAATTCGTCGGGTTTCCACCGATTGAAAGCGAATCTGAAATGGAAAACTCTGAGGGGGGTGACATGGATTTAGATAATGTAGGTCAAGGTTTGGCTGAAATTGTAAATGCCTTAAACGATGAGATCTCTATGCAAATCGAGCCTTTTCAAATGCCTGATGAAATCGGCGGCGATGATGGCGATCCGTTTGTGGCTATAAGACACATTGAGGATTTTATTGATTTCTTTAATCCTTTAGAGAGGGCTCTTGCACGTCTTAACCAGTCATCTTCAAACGACGAAGCCGTTGAGGACATACTTGAACCAGACATACATAGAAATGACCAACAGCAATCCTCTGTATCATTTTCACAACATTCCCAGCCACACCCACGCAATCAAATGCAATATGCAGAAGGTAGCAGCAGTACACATTGCCAGCAGACACTTGTGTCAAATACACAAAACTTTCAATACCAACCATACACGCACAATCAAACGCAACAGACAGAAGCTGGTGGTAGTAGTACACCAGCTAGACAAGACCTCCAACAACAGTCTCGGGTAGATCGACACATTCAAGCAGAACATCCCCCAGCACCAACCCCCAGTACACAATCCACCTTGCAACAATCTTCAGACACAAACAGACAGGTGGGGGGACAAGTTAGGCGTCCGAATTTTAACAACTTGGAGATAAGACGACGTCTAAATACAACGAGACCCGAAGACCCCCTTGATTTTGCAGCCTTCTACACAAACATTGGCAATAATTTGAATGAAGCTGTGCAGGAGGTAATCAGATCGACTAGTCGCGGTGATATAGTCCAAGCAGAAATAGTGGGTGAAAATGTGAGGGAGCACTGTTACCTAGATGCTGTTAATGACCCGAATGACGTAACTGACGCAGTCCATAATTTGCTAGATCGCATCGCACAATCTAATACAGAGGTACTGGCCGACAATAGTCTAGAACTTGTTGTACAGATTGTATTTGATGTTAATGGCGGAGGAGGTGCCAAACGCAAACTAATTTTGACTACAAATGATGAAATGGTTCAAAAGAAGAAGAGATGTTTGTACATAACGTATGACAAAGATGATAAATTATGCTTTGCTAGATCGTTAGCATACCTGCTTGACGGATCGTTGACTGTTGATCAGGCTACACAGAGGGCTCGTTATTTACAGCAAAGCGTGGGGTTGACTTGTGAGACTGCCGTTAGTCTGAGGGACGTACACAAATTTGAAACGCTTGTGAAACGCAAAATCGTTATAGCTTATAGAGCGGATTGCGAACGCCCCCTGTCTTTTTTTGAGACGCAATACCCCAAATCAGAGGACTCAGTGTTCTTACTGCTATTAGACGGACACTATTATGGAATAAAATCGGTTAAGGAGTTCATAGGGAAATCCTACTTTTGCAGACAATGTTACAAAGGGCATAAAAACCAAGAACAACATAGTTGTGAGGGGCATTGTCACATCTGTCTCGACCCTACCTGCAAACAACAACCGTTCAAAGCCATTCATTGTAACGATTGTAACAAAATATGTCAGAACGAGAGTTGCTTCGTTAAACACAAAGAACGCAGACAGACCTCAAAATCCGAGACTAGCAACTGTGAGAAATACAAAAAATGTAGCGAATGCAGTGTGGAATATTACGTCAAATCACAGGGGGAGAATGTTAAACATAAATGCCCTCAAGCCAAATGCACAGTATGTGGAGAGGTTCTACCTAAGGGCGGTGCTGAGGCGAGAGGAAACCCTCATCTGTGTTACATGCAGCCTCTAAAACCGGAAGCGCCTTGTAAACAAATAATTTACTACGATTTTGAAACATTCGTAGGTGCTGACGGTAAACACAAACCCTACCTAGTGTGTACCAAATCGACAAAGGGGGTGGAAAAACATTGGTTGGGTCTTGATTGCGTCGAACAATTTCTTGATTATGTCAGGAACCCTCGTTTTGAACAGTCTAAACTAATCGCTCACAACGCCAAAGGTTTTGACGCTTACATCATTCTAAACAAAATGGTAGACATGGGGGTTAATGTCAGCGTCATTATGCAAGGGAGCAAAGTCATTTGTTTCTCAGATACGGACTACAAACTGGGGTACATCGACTCCTTGTCCTTCCTCACGATGCCCCTCAGCTCCTTGCCTAAAGCTCTAGGTTTCATCGATCAAACTAAAGGGTATTTCCCCCATGGCTTTAGCTCTCTAGACCATTTAAATTACATCGGTCCCTACCCTGATCCAAAATATTATGGGGTAGAGCGTATGTCGACGGTCCATCGTACAAAGTTTTTTGAATGGTACAAGGTAGCGTGTAAGGGAACCTTCAATTTTGCTCAGGAAGCTCTAATGTACTGCAGAAATGATGTGAATATTTTGGCGACAGCTTGTGAGAAATTTAGAGAGGAGTTTCTTAATGCGACTGGTACAGACCCGTTCAATTCTGTAACTATCGCCTCCTCCTGCATGAAGGTGTTCCGGAACAATTTCCTAACACCTAAAACATTGGCTATTACGCCGACCGATAATTACATACAACAATCCAAATCATTCTCACGCGATTCGATCCAATACCTAATGTGGGTGGCGCACAGCCAAAAAATACCTATTATTCACGCCTTAAACAAGGGGGAGGTCAAGATCGGGCAGTACTATGTAGACGGGTACGCTTTGATAGACGGCGTAAAATATGTATGGGAATATCTCGGATGTTTCTATCACGGATGCCGTGAATGTTACGATCCTACTCAAAAGTGTCCTATGAGTAAACGACCGTTTCAAGAAAAGTTTGACAGGGTTAAAAAGAAAATACAGGATCTAAAAGTCAAGCACGGTGTACAGCTTGTGTTGATGTGGGAGCATGAGTGGCTGCGGTTAAAAAAGTCAAATCCGGATGTAAGAGAGTTCTTGCGCAATTCAAAATTCCCTGAGCCTCTTATACCACGTAAAGCTCTTTTTGGAGGGAGAACGAATGCCTTCGTGTTACGTTATACGGCTGCCCCCGGTGAACGTGTAATGTACGTCGATGTTACATCGCTTTATCCTTTTGTCAACAGCACATGTGCCTATCCGTTAGGACATCCTACCATCATTCACGACAATTTCGATGACCCCCAAAAGTATTTCGGGTTCATCAGAGCTAAAGTCAACCCTCCACGAGGCCTCTATTTCCCCCTGCTGCCGTACAAAACGGCAAGAGGTAAACTGGTGTTTACACTTTGTCGCACGTGCGCAGAACTTAACAATCAAGAAAGTTCGTGTTCGCATAACGATGACGAGAGAGCCTTAACCGGTGTTTGGGTTACGCCTGAATTCAACAAGGCTCTCGAGCTGGGCTACACCGTATCACAAATTACGGAGGTGTGGCATTTTGACTCGTCGAGTAGCGACGTCTTCAAAGCATACATCGATACATTCCTTAAAGGGAAGCAAGAGGCCTCGGGGTATCCTTCCTACGTCGTTGATCAGGCAGGTAGGGAAAAGTACATCGAAAACTATGAGACTCACCAAGGTATTAGACTAGACCCCTCAAAAATAAATGTGAATGCGGGTAAGAGGCAGGTGTCTAAATTATGCCTCAACAACTTTTGGGGCAAATTGGGACAGCGTGATAATTTGGATAAAACAGAGATTGTAAGCAGCACAGAACGCTTCTTTGAATTGTTATTTTCGGGGTTGTACGAGATCAAAGCCTTTCACTTCCTCAACGATCAAAGGTCGATCGTGCAGTACAGCTACCACCGACGTTGCAACGTCCCCCCCTCCAAAACCGCTAACATCTTTGCAGCATGCATGACCACGGCTTATGCACGTCTAAAAATGTACGCATATTTGGAGCGACTGCAGACGAGTGTTTTGTACACCGACACGGACAGCCTCGTCTATGTAGTCAAAGACGGCGAAAGTCCTTTGGAATTAGGTGACTATTTGGGGGATTTGACTGACGAGTTGGGAGGAGATAGCATTCAGGAGTTTGTTTCAGCGGGTCCTAAAAGTTACGCCTACCAAACTAGGAACAGCATGAAAACGGTAATGAAGGTAAAAGGTATCACACAGACCCATGACACTTGCAAACGCGTCAACTTTGACAGCATCAAGAATTTAGTCGAAGGGTACATTGACTCATCAGGCACACAAACCAGAACGATTGAAACGCCTCAACACACTATCGTGCGTAACAAAAAGGGTTTTCACCTAAAAAACAGGTCATTCATGAAAAAGTTCAGGGTAGTATATGACAAGAGACGTCTTATCCCCCACGGACACACCCTGCCTTTCGGTTATTAGTGTGTTTTGTGAAATGGAGTTAAATCAAGTTGATTTTGATCCGAGGCTTCAACCCCCCTTTTCTTGTTTAATATCTGGACCAAGCGGGTGTGGAAAAACACATTTTGTAAAAAGTATCTTGGAAAATTGTAACCATGTTATGAAAAGTCTTCCTGACAATGTTGTATGGATCTACACTTCTTTTCAACCTCTGTACGAGGAACTTCAAAAGCTGAATAAAAATATTAACTTTGTGAAAGGTCTCCCTGATTCTTTTGAGGATGAAAGTTTGTTTCCAGCGCGTCAAAGTCATTTGGTTATTCTGGACGACGTCATCTTTCAGGCGTCGGACCACCCTGAGGTGGTAAGAATTTTTACCCAATATAGACATCATAGGAATATGAGCGTCATCATGTTAACGCAGAACATTTTTCATCAAGGTAAATACAGCCGGACAATCAGCCTCAACAGTAATTATATGGTGTTGTTTAAAAACCCGCGTGATAAATTACAAACGAGTGTTTTGGCTAATCAGATATTTCCCTCAAAGAAAAAGTATTTTTTGGAAAGCTTTGAAGACGCTACCAAAGACGCTCACGGGTATTTATTAGTGGATTTAACCCCGACATGTCCAGATCAATATAGACTGAGGACGGGCTTACTAGCTCATCAGTGGCCTACCGTCTACATACCCAAGACTTAATAAGATGTCGAAGCTTTTAAAAAGAAATGCTCCGCTGCTCAAAACTTTGTTTCACGCCAAGCCCAAGAAACGTAAAGACATACTTTTGCGCGGTCCCGCTAGCTTGGTGAAAGCTCTCTGCGAGATTGCTCTAAATCTCTTAAAAGGTCACATACCGCTGAGTCCTTCGCAGTATAAGAGGCTAAAAAAGCAAAAGAAGGTGATCAGAGAATTGGCCGATAAGAAAAAAAGTCTGAAGAAAAAACGTGCTGTCTTGATTCAAAAGGGTGGTTTTATCTTACCCTTGTTGGGGGCATTCGCCCCTGTCCTCGGAAGTCTTTTAGGCGGTCTAATAAATAAATAAACTTTAACCAACATGAGTTTGAGAACAGCTCAGAAAATGATTCTTGTCTCACCTCACCAACTGGAACGTTTAAGCAGGCCGGAACCAACCATTCGAGAGACGGCGGAGCGTAATTTGGATTTTAAAATGAAGGAGGTCCTAGAAGATAGTTCTCTAGACCAGTATGAGAAAATTAAAAAGTACCAATCCTTGATGCAACGATATTTAGGGTTGCTCAAACAAGGGGAAAACGAACGACGACCAATCAACCTGACTCTACCTGCTGAGACATCAAACACATCCCCATCAGATGAAGCGACGGGTTTGGAGAATGAAGCCTGGCTCGACATCGTCCAAACAATCCCTCCTCGTTACCGTAAAAACGCCGATTATGTTTTAAGAAAACTGTCTACCGACGAAAGAGGTTGGACTCCTCGCAGCGAATTCATCTTCAGAGGTAAGCCCGTCAGAGGATCCCACATGACTGATTTACTCAAACATCTCATCGGCAAGAATGTTTCATCGCAAGGTCCTAGAGGTTGGAGCGAGTTTCTACACACCCTCTCAGAACTCAATATACCCGAAACAACGGTTTCTAACCCACATGCACGCGAGGAGTTGAGACGTCTAAAAAACGGCTCATATACACCTAATCCCATTGTTAAGGAATCTTCAAACGGGAAAAAGAAAAGAAAACGGACTGCTTCGACTATAAAGTGGGAGGGGTTTTAAATATGACACTTATTTTATGTAAGGAAAAACACATCACTCTGTATTGCTTTTTAAATTGCTTTTATTGAATAAATGATTTGAAAAACATAATCCGTTACAGACAATGACATTTTTTAAATTTGTTGAAAGAACATGATTTTTGTCCTCCGCATGGTTTGCAGGTAAAAAACCGGTGTCGCAGAACAAAAGCAGATACCATAGCATCATTCTTGATTACATCGTCGGTGTAGCAGTCCATCACATCCTGGTAAGACTCTCCACACCCTCTGTGGCTCAGGTAGTACACACAATGAGGGCCGCAGGCCGCTGACAGTTCGTGTTGTAACTGGCGATTATGGTAAATTATACGGTTAGAATACTTTTCCAGAAAAGACTTTATACTTTGTGGGTAATATTTAAAATCAGGGGGAAAGCCGAAGGGGTCGAAAAAAGATGCAGAGTCGTCCTTTTCCAAGGTGAGAGCCAACCAATGTTCTCCGGGTTTAGAGCGGGGGTGTGTATTAACTATATAGTATATGGGGGGCGAGGGTTTCAAGGAGGATAACTCGTCCGAAGCGTAAACGCCTCCAAATAAATGTCCTTGTAAACGTGTCATCAAACTCTCCAATTCCCTTCCGTTCATCTCCTCAGTAATAGTCCATTAACACTTCCCTCTTCGAGTTAATTTCTAAAATAGAGTCGTAACAAGCGTACACAATAAGTGTGGCGGTATGGGGAAGCGGGGTCCTGAATCTCATCTCCAATCTGAGTGTACCGCTGGACACAGGGGATAAAGCCTCTGTGTCCTGGCTAGGATTTAGATTAAAGGCAAACAGAGCATAGCCTTGTTGAAAGTCTTCGTGGTCTATACTTAGAGGTAAATCTTTTAAAAACCTCCCCGTCGAGGAAAACAAGTTATGAAACTCGCGCACTGCGTTTCCTGCGTTAAATTGGGGTTGAAACGCCTTAGATGGGATCTGCCGCCCTTCTTGAGTTAGGGCTAGGTATTCAATATTGTGGTGGGCAAAGTTAAAAGGATTTAAATTCTTCCGCCCCACAAAAGCGCTGTGATTGACGAGTGCTAAAACCACATACTTTGGCGTATGTCCCAAAAAGAGATTGTCTTGATGGCAGATCCTCGATAACTGGGGTATAGAGTAAGTCTTTACGTTGATCCTCGATAGGGGGTACAGCGCGTTGTCTTTGTGGAGAGCCGCTGCGTGACCCAAAGAAACGGCCGGTGCGACCGCTACTTTTTTTACAAAAAGGGTGGCTCCTATTATCTTCAGAGAGCAATCAGCGTCGGGGGGACTCATTAAACAAAAATCATCGCTGGCTCTTGTTAGCTTTAGCCTTAGATCCACGTTATTTAAGAGGTATCTCTCACAAAAGAAAATATCCGAGTGAATGGGGCCTAGGAGTTGAAATTCCCTGGACCCCTCAATCAATTGGGCTCTGTGAACCAGCCCTTCATTAACATCGTTGCCCGTGAGCGATGTTGAATCCATCCGCCCTCGTGTATCTTTGAAGAACATGGCTGTGCTAAATTGGCTTTTGAGAGAATCCTCTGAAAAGTTTAACAATGTTTCAATCATAGCTCTGTAAGGGTGAGTAGCGCTTGATTGTGAGATGAGTCTATCCCCTAATGTAACATCTACTTGGGTAAAGATTGTGTTTAACGGATAGTTAATGATGCCTACGTGGTCGGTGGGGCCCAGATGAGAGCCGTCTCTGTGTGTTACTCGCAAACGCAGGTAAAGCATTGTGTCCGAGAGATCCATATATTTAGAACCGTCCCCCGGTATGAAGAATTCAATGGGTCCTTGCTCCGTCAAAGCTGATAAGGGTGAAATTTCGACGTATTGGCTTTGTTCTATCGAAAGTTGGGTCATTGGCGGTGAGAACAAATCTAATTCCGACAGAGTGCATTCTTGCGACTTGTGATGTAAAAGAGCCATTTTCGTCAGATTGTTTAAGAGAAAATGTCGGCGTTGCTTCTTCGGCGCTTCCTTCTTGAGACTGATTTCCTTTTGACTGCACGCCTACGCTTTTTATGAGTAACCAGTCTCTGACCTATCGGTCTCCTCGAAGGTCTTCGAGCCAAAACCATTAACCCGGATCCATCTTGATTCTTTTCTCTTCTCTGTATTCTTTCCATCGCACGTCCTGCTACATCCATGGCAATATTTTTAGCCGCCGACTGCAGGTGAGGTTTCGCTACTGTAAAACCTTTTTTGACTAAAGGTACGACAAAACGGAAAAGTTTTGAAAAAATGGAGCCCAAACCTCGCCCATATTGCACAGGGGCCCCGTGAAAACCCGGAAGCGACCCTCCTGCTTGGGTTTCGTAATAATTAACAAAGCGATACAGGTCAGGGTGTGTCTCCATCACGACCATTGTTTTTTACCTCGGTTTAAAATGCAGGGTAATAATTATCTTTCCGTATTTAAAATTAACCGGCTGATTCTGATCCGTCTTAATCTGTATTCCTACTTCTTCAATATGTCTCCTACTAATAGGCAGGTAGTAAGCAGGGTTGAAAGTTTTAAAAATAAACTCCCCGTATCTCCCTTCGATCGGAACAGTCCTCAATAACGGAGCATAGGCATCCCCTACCGTCTGGTGTTGCACCACGTCTGTATAAACGTATAAATGGTATTGACCCGCCTTTATATCGGCTGGGTACGGGGCAGGTAACCAATTAGGTTTTATAGTAAACCATTGTCCTTCCTTCATACCAAGTATGTAAGCCAACGGTGCATTAAAGCGGATCTTATAACATCCGGTTGACGACATCCAAAGAAATTTCCGCATATTAATATCGTAATGGAGTAAAATTTGGTTGCCTATTTTATTTTTTATAATATACAGAACCGCCTCTCGTAGCTTGTCAAGATCTTCATATTCCCCGGATGTAATATCTAAGGTGTGGGTTACAAATTCGTTTTTATCAGACCCCCTAGCTGTCTCGGAGTTCTTTGCATCCTTAGCTTTGGAAAGCGTCATATCTTTTATATAGAAAGTAGTCTGGTTTTCGGGTACGTTTATCCAACTACGAGGGTATGAAATCTCAGTCAGGGCCACCTCCCAACTTCCTTCGAGATCAATGTGTTGGGCCAAATTCACTCTGAACTGTGAGATTGTGTTGTCCGTATACACATCCATACTAGCGTTAGAAGGTAGAGTAACGTAGAATCCTCCATCGTGTAAGGGATCCATGCCGGCTTCTGATACAAGTTGTATTTGAAACTCTTTTTTAAACGTCTACAATCTGAGAAGCGGGGACCCAGCTATCGAATTTCGAGGGCCATCCCTTCCAACGAACGAGGAATTGTCTCTGCCCCCTCACCGTGCGCCTTTTAAGGATTTTCTCAATATGGAATGTGTGGTCTTTTGATACGCTCACCTTCTGTAATTCACCTTCGTAAAACGATCCTTCTATGACATCCCCGTCATAATCTTTCAGTTTGTAGACGGGTGGAAAACGAGGAAGACATTCAGATATGGTAAACAATTCGTCCGTAAAGCTCTGCTCGTATTTTTTATCAAACACTCCTCTTAATTTAGATATCCTCACCACATCTCCTGTTTTAAAACGCATTTTTAATTTCCCACTTTGCTCTATCGGCATATTACCGTATAGATTCTGGAAAACCTGTTGAGTATTTCCGTCAGTAACTTGATTGGGCTTCATTTTTATACTTTTATGGTAGCTTTCGTTATAACTACTTACTAAATCTTGTACGACGTCGATATACCTGCGTGTGTTTCTGGCCGTAAAATATCTCCACATTCTAGTTTTTAAAGTTCTATTAAACCTTTCAACAACCTGGGCTTTCAGATCACTGGCAGTAGCAAAATGAACAATGTTGTGTTTTTTCATCAGGTTCTGAAAATGTCTGTTAAAAAATTCTTTACCCGCGTCGGTCTGTATTTTTCGAGGCGTCCCACTCTCAGACAAAACAGATTCAAAAGCTTTAACTACCTGCGGAGCCGTCTTATCCTTCAAAATGCGTACGTAGGCTTTTTTTGAAAAAACATCGATGACGGTCAGTAAATATTTAAATCCTTCGTTGACGCCAGCCAGGGCCTGCATATCGCAGAGGTCTGCCTGAAATTGATTCAGCGCCCTTGGGACAAAAACCCTGTTTCGTGGGAAATTGATTCTAGCGGGTTTGTGTAAGGTGTAGGCATCTTGCTCGATTAAGAAACCCCTGACTCGATCACGATTTACTTTTTTACCCGTAACATCCTGTACACCTAAGTGTAAACGCTCTACACCACCAAAACTGGCCGGGTGTGAGGCATCGTAGTAAAGCTTCTCCATACACTTCCTCTCAGCCATCATCAGAAAATGAATTTAAATGATATATGCAACGATTATTTATTGATAAATTCACACAGACATGACTTCTTTTGTTTTTTTGGTTTATTACATGATTTCCATAGTATAATCATACACAATAGTAAAAATGATTACATGCATAATACTAAAAGGCAATACTAAGAATTAATATACTCAAGGACTCGGGATAAGACATAGGGACTAACTTTTAATTCAACGACGGTTTGAAATTCTTTTAATTCAACAGGTAAGTCTAAAGGGTAGTTATTTTCTAGACAGTATTTTGCAGAATCAACAAACAGAGTCAAAATTGTTACCAGGTGACCTACACCCACGTCATCACACCATGCATCCAGAACGGCTTTAATTGTATTGGCCAAACCCAAATGACTCTCGTTCACAACACGTCTGACAAAACAATCCCAAGATACATGAAATAGCGAATGAGACAATGATCTGACTTTTTGCATAATCAACAACATTTTGTCAATTCGTCCGTCTCGGTCAGAAGTATGTAGAATGGTTCTCTCCAGAATGTCCGCCCAATTACACAAACCGTAATATCGAAACAACAATTTTCTGAAGATATTCCCCATCGTGTGTCTCTATTTAGAATTGTAGTACTTGTCCAGCAGAGTCTTGAGGTCGTTCGACAGCGATCCGGGGCCTTCAAGGGCGTCCAGTTGCTCGAGCTTGTCGAGTATCTTCTTCTCTTGCTCGAGATCTAGCAGGACAATCTCGGCCGCTGTCTTGACCTTCTTAATGTCGGTAGTCAGATGAAGCAAGTTCAACATGTAATGAATGCTGGGGAGGAATTTAGGCGTGCACAACAATGCTATCACACGATGATAATGTTTCCTAAAATACTCATCATCGTCTATTTCTAGACACTGGTGCTGCCTCTGGCTGGGATGGTTGATTAAACAGCCATTACATTCATCTCTACTGTATTTAACTATAACTTGATTGAGGAGATGTCCTATAGTCTGTTTTATACAGTTGTACTTATCCCGACACAGCCAACTGTCCGGGGGCCCGTTCCAGACAAGGTCCCAGTCCTTGTCAAGGTTTGTAGGTGAAGGCAAGGCTGTTGGCGGGCACCCCTCCACAACGTCCCCGTCAGAGGTTAGTTGCTGCTGAGGCTGCTGCTGCTGAGACTCCTGAGGCTGTTGAGGAGGTAGGTGTTCATGCCGGGTATTGAGTTCCTCAGGAGTCATCAGCAGTTGTGAATACTCCAGCGAGGCAATGTACTCATCGGTCAGCTGCACTTCTTGAGAGTTCTCCGGCGGAGGGGTGTTCTCGTCGGCAGTCGCGGGGTACTGAGAACAGTCCAACTGCTCTCGCTCAAGGTGGGTCGCGGCTGCCTCAACGTCCTTTCCCTCCTCAAAGTCAGAGCTCTCTGTCTGCGTACCTTTTGAGACTTTAAGCCGCGATCCTTCCACCAGAGGCACCACACTCCGGGCACCCAGAGGCGTCCACGATGTTGCCAGGCGTCTGGAACTCTGTCTGGTAGGAGGCATCGTTGTCGTCGTTGGCTTTTTCAGGCAAAGTGTAGTCCGGCTGGAGACTCCTGCTCTTATATTACATAGGGGCGGTTATATGGGAGGGATTTGTTGTAAAGAGGCGTATTTTCCCATTGTCTAAGTGGTAGGGGGGCTGTCCTTGAGGGGGGGGTTGGCTTATGACGTCAGAGTAGGCGGTTCATAGGGGCGTTGACTACTCAAACGTCAACGCCTTCCTTACACCCACAATGTTTCGCCAATGCCGGCTGTCCAAAAAGAGGGTGGAGATTTTTTCAGAGTGCGCATCCATCCTCTCATTCCATTCAGCCAACGGTAGGGTCAAAACCCTAAAAAAAACACCACATTCAGTGTTAAATGCTTCCAAAGTAAAAAACAGTTCATTCTGATTTGTGCGATCACCAGTCTCTATCAGGTTGTTAGAATCAATTTTCACCTTAAAAAACCAACGACCTGTAGGCGTTGTCCTCGAGACCCATGTAAATGTTAAAACATTCCATGGTTCAGACGACATCATACATTCTTTCAACACTCGAGGTACCAGTTGATTTAATATACCCCAGTCATTAGAGTTTAGAGTCCCATAGCCACTAGGTGATGTATTTTCAACACCGTCCATGCTAAAATACAGACACAGCTCACCCATCTCGTAAAGGAAGCGGTATCCCCATGAGGCAGATGGATCCAAAGACCATATTTCCTCCAAAGACTCTGCGGGGGGTTTCTGAATACGTCGCAAAAACATCTGCTTCTTACGCGGCGCATCCAAAATCGAGTCGGTCCCAGTGCGTCCCATCTGCACTGAAACATTTGTCTCGCTGATTACATTGATTTTCCCCGCCATCCTCGCTGTAGCTCTATTGGACTGTTGAAGCGCTTGTTATATCCTTTTTACCCATACTAAACCACTCCCTCCGATCACGTCATTCAATCTCATTATTATTCATTATTCACTCAATCTAGGGGGGCGTGCACCGGATCCGGAAGTTAACCAAACAATTAGCATTTGAACCCGGGTCAGCCATGATATCTGCAAAAACAGGTAGGAACACCACCTACACATCATCCATCTTCATTAAGGGGTCATTAATCTTCATTAAATGACATCAGGAAGTCATTAAGGGTCATTCATCTTCATTATATAACACCTGGAAGTCATTAAAGGTCATTCATCTTCATTAAACGACATCCGGAAGTCATTAAAGGTCATTCATCTTCATTATACGACATCCGGAAGTCATTAAAGGTCATTCATCCTCATTAAACGACATCCGGAAGTCATTAAAGGTCATTACCCCTCATTAAATGACATCTGGAAGTCATTAAAGGTCATTAACCCTCATTAAATGACATCTGGAAGTCATTAAAGGGTCATTAATCTTCATTAAATGACATCAGGAAGTCATTAAGGGTCATTAATCTTCATTAAATGACAGCAGGAAGTCATTAGGGGTCATTAATCTTCATTAAATGACATCAGGAAGTCATTAAGGGTCATTAACCCTCATTAAATGACATCAGGAAGTCATTAAGGGTCATTAACCCTCATTATATGACATCTGGAAGTCATTAAAGGGTCATTAATCTTCATTAGGGAGGGGTCATGACCCATACATGACCCCCCTAATCTAATTAAGAATGTCATCCATCAAATTTTGACAGAAGCGGCCTTGTAATATTCTCTCTCACTATATAAAAATGTAAATATGATCTTTGTATAGATATTGACATACTGTTACACTTTTAGAGGGAGAACGTGGAGGGCGTGTCACAGCCTCCCAGCGACGACGTCATCCGAGAACTGTCCAGATCCTTGCGACAGGCGCTAGGCGTGTCCTTGTTCGGCATCGACGTCATCATCAACAACCAAACTGGCCAGCACGCCGTCATCGACGTCAACGCCTTCCCGGGTAAGTCGTCATATCATCATCATCATTCACATTTCTGTCACTCGCGTGGGTGAGTTGAGGAGCTTCATTTAGAAAAGTCGGCCTTTGCCGCCATCTTGTGGCATCTTGGTGCTAAGAAATTTTGTTTAGGGTAAACTAGTGCTTTGCCGCCCACCTGTGGCGTCTTGGTGCCAACAAGAAACTATGTTGAAGTAAGTTGAGGTGCTTCATTTCTACAAAATTAGCGCTTTGACGCCACCTTGTGGGATCTTTGTGCCAAGGATCTTATGTTGAAGTGAGTTCATGAGCTCCATTTAGACAAAAGTAGTCTTTAACCACCGTTTCAGTGTCCACGGAACTCTGTTGAAGTAATTTGAGGAGCTCCATTTGTCCAAAAGTAGCACTTTGGCGCCATCTTGTGGCATTCTGGTCCCAAAGAATTATGTCCAAGTGAGTTCAGGACCTTTGTTTCGGCTAAAATAACACTTTGCCGCCATCCTGTGGCATCTTGGTGCCAACAAGAAACTATGTTAAAGTAAGATGAGGTCCTTCATTTAGACAAAAATAACGCTATGACGCCACCTTGTGGGATCTGTGTGCCAAGGATCTTATGTTGAAGTGAGTTCATGAGCTTCATTTAGACACAAGTAGTCTTTAACCGCCATTTCAGTGTCCAAGGAACTCTGTTGAAGTAATTTGAGGAGCTCCATTTCTCCAAAAGTAACACTTTGCCGCCATCTTGTTGGCCCGTGTGGGCAGGTTACGAGGGCGTCCCCGAGTTCTTCAGCGACCTGCTCAACCACATCAGCAGCGTGCTCCAGAGCCACGCGGCCCCGCCCGAGCCGCCCCCCTCCGGCGAGGCGCCCAAAGGCCTGAGCGTCCCCGCCGCGACCGCCGCCGCCCCCCAGTGGTTGGTGGAGGGCGACGCGGGACTGAAAGGCGCGCGTCACCAGCGGCTGGGCTGCAGCTCGCCCAACTTCCAGCAGCATTGCGTGTCCACCATCGCCACCAAGGCCTCCTCCCAGTGACTCTGCCCCGCCCCCCCTCTCTCTGGAAAAACACATCACAACAGTGACAATAACAATGAATAATAAATCATAATAATTATGATGGTAATGCTAATCTACCTAATCACAACCTTTTCCTGTGTAGTTCTTGCAAATGATGGTGATTGAGGTTAAAGCTCCCCCCCCCCCCCCCCCCCCCCCCCCCCCCCTCTCTCTTGGCCTTTTTTTTAATTATTATTATTGTTGTTTTTGTCCAATGAGACTTTTAACAGTAGTGTAATGTGAAGTCATTTGTATTCTTTGCTGCAATGACACCCGGCTCGGCATTTTTTCAGACTAGGTAAAAGATGTGCCACTAGATGTGCAATGTATGATCCCTTCTGCGTGTATGCGTCGTGTTCAACGCCACGGACGTTTGAACCAAGAGATAAGCTGCCCACTTCCTGAGTGCCATCACATTTTTTTTTCAACTCGAGTCGGAACAGCTGAGAAGGAAAAATCACGTGACCAAGCGAACGCAGGAAGACATTCCGTTTCGTTCCTTCTTTTCGTTTGTTGTGCTTGTTTTCCACAAAAAAAATGAACTCCGACTTGCAGGATTTCCATCGTGAGATTCCTCACAGCACTTCGTGTCAGTCGTCTTTTTTTTTTTTTTTTTATGCTCACTGCGTTCCGAGCGTAATTTATTCCACTGATTGTTTTAGATCAATTGTGCCGTCAACACTTTAAAGGAGATTATTAAATAACTAACATTGGTTTATGGGGCAGTTTGCTTGATTGGACTCCCACACACAACTCTTTAAAACACACAGCTGTTGTCGTTTGAAGAGGAAGTGCGGGACATGAGATTTTATTTTTATTTTAACACCAATGTTATTGTATTTTTTGTTCGTTTGAAATGTACTAAATGAGATTTTATTGGGGGGGATGTTTTATATGAATGACAGCATGTGAACAAATTTATTTACAAGAGGAAAGGCTACAAAAAAAAAATTGTAAAAGAGAAATTGGAGAACAAAAGTGTGCAAAATGGCCAAAATCTGGAAATTGGTCTTCCTTCTAAGTCTGCCACCAGTTCTTCTCCCGAGGTTTACTGCCTGTTGCCTCAGGTCGGCTTGGAGTAAGTGGTTTAAAAAAAAAAAAAAAAAAAAAAAAAAGGCTGTAATATGACCCTTGGGGGACCCCTGAGAGAAAACGCTGCCCACGCCTGCTGTAAAGTCACATCATCTCACCAGCATTCAGGACACTTTTCCACTTTAAATCACTTGACCTTCATTTAAAGGCATAGCTTGAAGAAGGCAGACTTGGAGGGAGCCTACGATTTGTACATGACCAAAAAAAAAAAAAATTGTGAATCCTACCTGTGGTCACGTGTACCCCAGTGAGATCATGATCAGCAAGCCTGCTTTCCACCTTTGACATGTTTACTCCTTGGGTGTCGTGTACAGTACGTGTATATACACACCAAAGCTTGCTTCCATACAGTACAGTGCGTTGTTTGGTATGCATTGTATTGAAAAGGAATCCACAAACTTTTTTTTTTTTAAATCAAGTCGACTCGCAGAGATGAAATAAATGAGTGGAAATTTCAAGCCTCCATACATTTATTGGCTCCCCGCTTATGAATGCCACATTTCATAGTACTGCTAGTAGACACTACAACACAATACTGCTATACAAAAGAATTGCTTCATAAAAATTAAATATTTTCATTTTTCCTCTGTACACGTAAAAAAAAAGAGAGAAGAAAGCCATCTAACATACATAAACATGTAGATATTTACAAGCGAGTGAAGAAGTAAATGCTAATGTGCTTGATGACGAGATGACAGGTTGTCCAAAAGCTCGATGATGGTGGAGAGGCAGTGCAGCTTCTCCTTCATGTGCTCTGGAAGCTTGTCGTTCCCCGTGTACCTACGATTAACACGCATCCATTAAATCAATTACAGAAATTATATGAAGTAAGATATACACAAGTTCTTTGATTGTTGTGCAGGTTTCACTTTATTGGGAGACTGGGGGAAGTTTTGTTCCGCCTTTTTCGTTTCATGCGAGTCCCCTTACAAGGTAACACCGTTCCATTACTTCCGGGAGCGCCGTTTTGTGTACGTTCCTGAGAATAAGTATTCTTGATGTGAAAATATTACCTACATCTGTGATTCAATGTGTGTTATATATGTTTGTAGCTCACGTAACTTCGCCGTGTTAAATTGCCTCGTTTACGTTTGCCGCACGCTTAATTGAACAATTGTACAATTTTGAACAATTGAAAACGGACAATCATGTAGCGTGACGTCATCTGCAGGCGACCCCGATACAAACTGTGGGTGTCAGGCAGGTCGTGTGTCAGATGTGATCGGGCTGCCAGATCGTATCGGGGTCGCCTGCAGATGACGTCACGCTACAGGATTGTCCGGAAACTGTCCGTTTACAATAGTACAAAAGAACAAAATTTATGGACTCAAATTGTTTTTTAAAAAAAGTAACGTGACGTGACGTGGGGAAAAAAAAATACAAAATAAAAATAGGTTGAAGCGCCTTCGCGCTGGTGACGTCAGTACAGCAACGAAGTTAGCTTCGGTTTGGTTTCATTTTTTAGCTGCTCACAAATCAATCACAATAACAAAAAAAAAAAAAAAAAAACAGTCTTAGTGATAATAGGAACACATTAATAATCTAAATTGACAATATTTGTCACATCTGAGACAATAATTTTGTCTTTATCACTTAGTCAATCTATTTTTATTATTTATTAAATATATTAAGCGTTTATAGTCTTAGGTGTATTTATGTTTTTACAATTTCAGTCCGTACATTGTGTTATTTCAATTACATCTTTAATATATTCTTTCCAATATTTGACGTCAACTGGATAATTTCCCAGCCAATCCTGTAGCTGGACGTGTTCGTTAGGCGACCCCGATACGATCTGGCAGCCCGATCACATCACACACCGACGACGACGCCATTTACTGCCCGAGCATACGCTAATTATAGCTCTTACACATACTACATTCGGTTTTGTAATGTGGCTTTTTTTTCCCCCTTTGGGTTTTATGTATACGAATTCATGTGTATTGTTTCCTTCTGTTTTAGACCACACATATTCATACCTATACTATAATATACCCATGCTCATGTATTCAAATGATTCCACCTGCTGCCATGAAAAGCATTTCAAAAGCAAGACATTCCACACTCCTGATTCTCTGACCGAAATCAATCCTGCCCGCTTCAGTCGTCGTAATTCTTCGAAGTTCATGTGGACAACACCACAATGAGGTTTTAGCGAAGTCATGAAAACGTTTCTCACCTGGTGACGCGCCCCTCGGGACAGGTGTACATCATGCAGAAAACGCCCCCCTGGACCACCAGCTGAGATCCGTCATTGTACTGCACCCACACCTCGCCACTCGTCAGCTGCGGAGTCAACACGGAGCATTTGGATGACCACGTCCGACGCGGAGTCCGTTTCGAACGACCCGGCGCGTCAAGTACCTCCGAGGCCCAGCCCACGTTGGGCACAAAAATGGACTTGACCACTTTGCCAGTGCTCTGCAGGTCGCGCCGACACGCGGGGGAGCTTTTTTTACTCAGGCTGGCCGAGATGAAGTCGGAGCCGTCGTAGGAGATCATCTGCACACGCGCAGGTTTGTTTCAACTTTGGAGATTGGAGACTGTTGTTTAGGATAAATCGCGCTGCCGGTGACTCACCGAAGGAGTGATTTTTGGAGGCGAAACGTGATCGGGAGGAGGCGGCTGGGAGGGAAGTGATGTCGACAAAGGAGAGCCGGAGGAGGGCATGACGGGCCTCCTAAAAATGAGCAAATAGAAAAAAATACATTATTTTATACTCTTCCTGTCAAAAGAGCCATTTTAGGCCAAAATAAACAACCAAAATCTGTCTGGAGCTGCAAAATATTTGAGTTAATTTTCCTCTACTTTTGTCTTCTGTTGTTGGATTTATTTTTGTCTTTTTTTCATGAGCAATTTTGTGGATATTTTATTGTAATTTTCTTGATTTCTTTTGTGTTTTCATAGTTTTTAAACATTTTATTTTCTGCCTTTTTTTTTATTATTATTTTCTGCTTTTTGGGGGGGCAATTTCGTGTACATTATGGTAATTTTCAGGATTTCTTCTTTTGTTTTTGGACATTTTATGGTTAATTTTTGGACATTTTGAAAACTGTCATCCACCTTTTGCCTCTCTGACAACTATAAAATTTTGGACTGACATTTAAAAAAAAATATATTTAATTCATTTTTTAATCAAAATCTATATTTTATCTAAGAAAAAATAAAATGTGCAAAAAAACAATTTTTTTGGTAATTGTTTTATTATGAATTCATTAAATGAATATTTTGCCTAAGAAAAATAAAAAATAAATATGCAAAGAAATATTTTCTACTAATTTTATCATGAAATAATTAAATGAATATTTATCCAAGAAAAATAAATATAAATATGAAAAAAAAATTAAGTTCTACTAATTGTTTTATCATTAATTCATTAAATGAATATTTCATCTAAGAAAATAAATGTGCAAAAATATTAATTTCTACTAATTGTTTTATCAATTCATTAAATTAATATTTTATCTAAGAAAAACTAAAATGTGTAAAAAAAATATTAATTTCTACTAATTGTTTTATCAATTTATTAAATGACTATTTTAACTAAGAAAAATAAAAAGATGAAAAAAAAATTCCAATAATTGTTTTATCATTGATTGAATGAATATTTTATCCAAGAAAAAATTAAACATGTAAACAAAAATATTAATTTCTACTAATTGTTTTATCAATTCATTAAATTAATATTTTATCTAAGAAAAATTTAAATATGTAAAAAAATATTAATTTCTATTAATTGTTTTATCAATTTATTAAACGACTATTTTAACTAAGAAAAATAAAAATATGCAAAAAAAAATTCTACTAATTGTTTTATCATTCATTGAATGAATATTTTATCTAAGAAAAGATTAAACATGTAAACAAAAATATGAATTTCTACTAATTGTTTTAGCGATCTATGGGGAGCCACAGGAAAGGAACTCAAGACACAACAGATTGCTAACCTCTCTATTATCCCTTGGAATGACATAACATGTATGTAAATTCAATACCCATACACAAACATACACAGTATATACACAGATTTCATTCTCCAGCGCTTACCTTCCAATGATGATAGGGAAGAAGGGACCTTTCTGCGTGTTTCGCTCCTCCACCTCGATGGCGGCCTCCAGCGCCAGGCACACGCGGTGGCCCTCGTCCGACAGCTTGGCGTAGACGCGGCTCTCGGCGCTCAGGCCGCCCAAGCCCGCCTCGCCCTTCACCGTGTACGACTTGCCGCTCTTCTCCACCACGCGCAGCAGCTCCGACGTCTTGTGACTCTTTGCCCCTGGGACGCGCGTTCCACAAAAACATTCACAGACTGTATATACACATATATATTCTTTTTTTTTTTTTTTTCGTTTAAAATGAGAGTAGTGAGCGAGAGTGGCGTGCGGCTGTCTCACCGTCATAGAAGCAGACCTCCAAGTCAGCGTTGGGGGAGTTCTCCATCAACATGACCTTTGCGTACTTGTTGTAAAGCGTCACTTTGGGGGTCTTGGACTTGACCAGCTGCACAAACTTGGAGGCGTACTGGTACTTCTTCCAGTATTTTTCTAACACAACACACAAACACGAGGATGGGAATCGAGTTGAGATAAGAGTGATGATGTTGTTTAAAATGCGCCGACAGGATGTTGGCACCTGGAAGATCCTCGTAGCTGCAAATGAGGATATCCTCTGGGGGAGCTGGCGGGCAGTCCAGCACAGGGAAACCTTTGCCACCATTGGGCTGGTATATCGTCACCTGCAAGAATATAATGACAACAGTGATAATGTGCCACTGTGACAGATCATTCGGAACTCAGCAATTTCACGCACTGTAATTCCCTTAAGAATAACATTTTTTGGAAGAAAAATTAAATTGAGTGTAACGCCATTCCAATATGACATTTAATGTGACAAAAGTTCTGGTTGGTAAACTAACCAGAATGTGTTCTCAGGCAGGATAATGAAGCTGATACCGAGTCACCAAAACATGACTACAGTATCGACTGCCACCAGTAGAGGGTGCTAATCGACTGTGAAAAGTTCACTGGGAGTTTGAATCGAGCTTAGTTTGAGATCGTCTGCAAATATCTGTGGAAAATGGACAGAAAACAGCGGCTGCGTTTCTTTTAGGCCGAGATTCTGTGTCACCTGTTTTTGTAGCTGGCTTATCAGTTTTTGTATTTGTTTCCCTCCATGACTAAGTAATACAGATTTGGAAGGACTATTTTCAGGGTGCACATAATATTTGAGTTAGTTTGTTGTATTTATTTATTTATTATTGTTGTTATTATTATCACTATCATTATGTATTGATATATTTTATTATTTATTGAGAAATTATTGTAATTGGTTTGAAATTAATTATTTACAACAAATAATTTATCTTTGTTGCTTTAGCTAGCCGATGCCAGTGATGTTTAGTGACTGTCAAAAACAATTAAATACTCTTCCACTAGATGGCAGAAGAATCTGGGGGTGAATCTTTCCTCTGTAATATGATACTTATTGTCCTCAGGCTCGTGTAAAAAAATAAATAAAAAATATTAACCTGGCGCCATCTGGTGGAATGTTCACACCAAGCACTTATGTTGAGCTGAGGGGAGAAGTCAAGCTTAATTAGATAAAACGAAAATAAATAATCAATAGTAGTAGTAAATAATGAATAAGCTAAGCAAGATTTGTCTAATAGAAAAAAGTGCCACCATTTTGTGTGGGTGAAGGGTCACCGTACACACTTTTTGTGACATTTTACCGTGAGATTTTTGTGCTCAGTAAAGGTTAGAAATCTATCTATGTATGATAACATAGATTTGGGCACCAAAAAAAAAAAAAAAGATGTTCATGACATGGCTCGCTCACCATTGAACCATCAGAGGAAATCCGAAGGACTTCCTTGACCCTCTCCTGCCCATTTTGGCACTTTAAGAGCTCCATGCACACCTCCCACGTATCCAGGATGCTCACCTGTCAAGACGATACGCCACGCTTGCTTTCAATAAGTGAACTCAACTGAAGCAACGCAAGTCAGAAAAGCACTTACGACGGTATTTTTGGTTTTCTGTCTGATCGGCTTCAGCCTGGAGGTGCACAGAGGCGGGACGAGGTCTCGCAGCGTCTTCACCTTGTCGACGCCGGCTTTGGCTGAGGGCGGCTGCGAGGAGGAGCAGTGAGGAGGCTGGTGGTGGATTCCGGGCGTATTTTCTGTCTGGTACGGGTCCAGGTCGGAGCGGTGCAGGCCGCGATGCGGGTCGGCCGCCCGGTTTAGGGGATTTTCCGTCCACGAGCCGTGTCCTCGGTCGCTGTGGAAACTGACGCCGCTGCTGTGAGCGCTTCTGTCGCCGGGCCTCAGGCCACATCCTGACAAAACCCAAAGACGAGATTTGTGCATTTGAGCCGCTGCTTTAAACCGTGTTTGGAGTATTTAAAGCTACTGTTTTTATAGGCCTTCTTTCATGCGGCAGCTTACAAAGGTGAGCAAGAGGGCAGTGAGGAAAAATATTAGGTTAATCCAGTGCTTCTCAAATAGTGGGGCAGGCCCCCCCAGGGGGGCGCGAGGGTCCATCAAGGGGGCGTGTTTGACCTCGGGGAACATGCTTTTTTATTTTTTATTTTTATTTTTTTTTTTACTGTCCTAGAATAATGTGCAATTGCACCTCCACTACATTAGGGGGCAGTGGCGCTCTCATTATTGGCAGAGTGAGCGCAGTGTAGGGGTTTTGTTTGCACTGACCATGCGCACTTTGCACACAGCAAAAAATAATAATCTGCACAAATTATATTTTATATATTTTTGTTTTGCAGGTCAAAGGTGTTTTGTTTTTTTTTATATTTTGCTCCTGAGTTAATGTTGGTGATCAGTTTGAATGCATTATTATGTATTGATTTTATGTAATTTTATTTTTCCGTATCATATGGTTTGACATGGTCAAAATAAGCAAATTCAATATAATGTTAGTTAATTGTAATTACCTCTCGATAATGTTCAACTATTGGATTGTGGTGCACATTTTAGTTAGCGGCTGACAGATAAAAATATAAAATTCCATATGAAACTTATTGCATTCCTTTGCGATATGCCAAAATGAGCCAAAATCGCGAATTTTTTTCGATATAATGTGCAGCCCTATTCCGGTTAATATCAAAATAAATCTACCGTACTTAAAATCGCATTTAAAATCATCCCCAAAGGCTCATGCATTAAATTACCAAAGACTAAAACAAAGGACATATTTGCTATAACTATAGATAGTTTTAGTTAGTTTTTTAAACATAAATGTAGTTTCAGTTAGTTTTCGTCTTTTAAAAAGCACTTTTGTTTTTATTTAATTTCATTAACGAAATAGTTTTTTGAATTTTAGTTTTTTGGTTAGTTTTAGTTAACTAAAATTACCCTGGTTGTAAATCTTTTTCTTTAATCATTTTTTTTTCTCATAATATTACAGCAATCTTATGACTGTGGCTGCCATTCTCTTAATAGAAGTGCAAAATCAAATATCATTTGCACAACCTAACTTACCCAAGTATCTATTGATCCATCCAACCAGTTGTCACAATGTTTACGAAACTGATTTAGAAAAAAAAAAAAAACTAACAAAAAAAAAGCTCACCATCATTATTGAGCCAGTTCGCAACTCCCTCCATGTCCTGATATTGAAGGTTTGGTGGACGTGGCGTCTGCGTGGAGAACAAGTACCCTGAGCTGGAACACAAAAGGAGTCCAATGAGTAAGCAGAGTGCTTCTAGTCAACGAGATCAAGTGGAAAACAAGAGTGCTTACTTTGCAGGCTGCTTGACAGGAGGCGACGGTATCTGCACATGCTCAGAAAACGGATGGGAAGCGGATGACGAGGGGAAGAGCGGCCTTGCGGTGCCTGTCAGCGATTCTTCGGAGTGACACCGGCCCTGCTCGGACCCTTGGAGCGGTCCGGGGTTCCCGAAGCGATCTGAGGAGTGGGCTCTACGTAGATAGTGGGGTTGATCGCTCTGTCCTCCGTGAGGCGGCCTGCCCCTGCCTTCGTTGTGAAACCTGTCCTGCGGCTGCCGCCACTGGTCTCCGTCCGCAAGACGGGCCCGGCTGGGCTGCAGCGAGAGACCGGCCATGCGGTTGGGCAGCGTCGCGCCGACGACGTGCCTGGTCTTCCTCTGGAGGCGGCTGCCGCCGCTGACCGACGTGCAGCCGGTGGAGATGGTGGCGATGCCGCTGTCCATGGTGCCGTCGTCGCCCTGGCCCAGCTCCTTGCTCCTGCCCGGCAGGCTCTGGCTCATAAACGGGTGGCTCAGCACCGCCGACAGCGGGGTACGATCGGCGGGATTCCTTTGCAGCAGCTGATGGATGAGATCCTGCGCCTGCGGGGAAATGTGGCCGGGCATTTGGTAATCCCCGCGCACCACCTTGGAGAGCGTGTTCTTGACCGTGTCCGTGTCGAACGGCGGCCGGCCCACGAGGAAGGCGAAGAACATGCAGCCCAGGGACCAGACGTCCGACGCCAGGCCGTGAGCGCTGCGGGTGGCCACCTCGGGGGAGATGTAGTTGGGCGTGCCGCACATGGTGTAGTGTTTCTCGGTGGGGAGTTTGAGCTGAGTGGCCAGGCCGAAGTCTGCGATCTTGATGTTCATGTTGTTGGTGAGCAGCAGGTTGGGCAAGGTCAGATCCCGGTGCAGGATGCCGTGCGCGTGCAAGTACAGCATCCCTTCCACGATCTGACGCATGAACTGTCTCGCTGTGGACAGACAATCCAAATAAATAGTTCCCTAAGTTATCACAGTCTTAAATTGATCTATTATCAGATGTAAGGCTGCTCGATTATGGGAAAAATAATTGAAATCACAATTATTCAAACGATTATTTGTTTATTGGTACAAAACAAGAAAAAGTTTCAGCATTAAAAAAATATTCAGACCAATTAAGAAATATAGAAACACTATAATTACGTAAGTTCCTTCTGGACCAAACAGAATTTCTAATAATATTTATATATTTAGGAAAAAACTTGAAGCTGGAGTGCAGCTTGTGCACTGTGCAGGAGGTTAATCATTTATTTTTTGGTACAAAACAAGAACATTTGGACGCATTTATAAATATTAAGATCCCTAGATTTAAGATGCAATTATGTTTTCAAGGTCCTCATCCCATATTTTTTTTTTCACAAACACAACCAATAAATGAATATGTATTACAATAAACAATTTCAGATTTATTATACATACCGGTATATGTAATAGCGTTAGCGTATGCTAAAATAAAGCCAAATGAAGCGTAAATTAATATGAAAGACACTTATCACTTCAATTAGAGATGTTACCCTATTAAACGCTTTGATTTGCAGTCTTTTAACTGTTTACTGCGACAACTTCACAAAACTTATACCAGCGTATTCTTTCACAACTATTTCATTATAGTCGATACCTACCCTAAGCCGAAACTGCTATAAACCAAAGACCCTCGTAAATAAATGTGAATTTTTGATTTCAAATGAAAATAGTTCTGACCTTCGTCCTCAGAAAATGGCACCTTGCGCTCTTTCAGGTAGCGGCCCATCTCCCCATTATGGCACATCTCCAACACCAGGTACACATAGTTCTTGTCTTCAAAAAAATTGTAGAGCTGAAAAACAGATGGGAAGTGAAATTTAGTTTTGAGGAATATACAAATGGAAAAATACAAAATAGTTGTTGTAATAAATGAAAACTACAAAGAGGATAGGACGCATGGATGCTTAAAGGACCTCTACTACAAACAATGATGCAACATTGGGAATTCCTGCAGAGTCAAAAACCTACACCATAAGCATAATCATAATGAGAAAGTCATTAAAAGAAAAGGAGTCAACAGTTGAAAAGAAGACAATACTCTGGGTGGGGATTAAACAGTACAGAGCCTGTGCAAAGTAACCATAGCCACACTAACAAAAAGCACAAGTGTGCGTGTGTTTACCTCAAGTATGCAAGGGTGCTTTAAGCGGCAGTGAATCTCAACCTCATTTAGCACACGCTGGACCATCCCAGCTTCGTGCATCATTTTCTTGTCAATCTGCAGAGACAGAAAAGACGATGACATAGTTGCTAGCAATTATTTCTCAACAGTCTCCAACAACAGCTCATTCTTTACAGGTAACGCCAATTACCCGTCATTCGCCAGGTCATTCTTACCGTTTTGATGGCAACCTCCAGTCCCGTCTTGACCGATTTCGCCCGGTAAACACATGCAAAGGAGCCTTTGCCGAGGAGGGTGAGGACTTTAAAATCCTGAATAGAAAACAAACAGATTATTCATTCTCATTAGGGCTGTAAGTGAGCTCAAGCCCATCACTGCTGACTTTGGGCGAGACGTGGGGTACACCAGGGAGCAATAGTAAAACCTCTGTGATACTGTCAATCAAAACACAGCACCCTATCTTATTAGAAATTACACTTTTGATCCAAATGAGACCAAACTGATACCTCAATATTGCGCTCCCGAGTAAAACAAAATCTCTCCTCTTCATCTTCACTGCAGGTGTGATTGTGGAAGTAATCGAGTACCCTGTGGTACATGTTGCCCCCGCTGCAAGACGAGGCCAGACGCCAACACTTGACGGCCGAGACAAGCGTGCTTTAACGGCCGCACAAGCCAAGAACACCTGACGCCGTCAGGTGGCCAACCACAACCTGCAATTATCCCGGCACGCTTCCCGCAAAACAAGCCACTTGGTGGAGCCGTCTCCCAGCAACGGGGAGGTGGGAGCCAACACGCACAAACGACAGACTCATAATAATAATAATAGTAATAATAATAACAACAACAACAACAACAAAAACAACAACAAACATTTGAGAATTTACAGTACACCAAAAATTGTACTTAGTAAGTACAGTAATACTTTTTTTAAAAAAAGGTAGAAATTGTGTCATTCTAAAAATAATAAGCTAGTGAATACTGTATTTCGGTAAATAATAATAGTAGTATCATCGGTAGCCTATTTTTGGACACCCGATTTTGTGATTTGACATCAATAAACAATAAAATACACAACGTTTATATCAATAACCAAGAGTGTAGTGTGCACATACACATATCAATAAAAATACAATACATTTCAGTACTTTAGTACGGAAAAGTAAAATTACAGACTAAATATGAAACAATTTTCCCGGTATGTCCACTAAGAAGTTGTTATTTTGCCGTGAACTGCTCTCGTAAACACATAGCAAAAAAAATAAACATGCAAGTCTGCATTAGAATGCAACCTCGTTTTATCTTATGTCTAGACATGGACAATAATAGCGAATAATACTGCAGCAGCGTAGTTAATTTCCCGGATGAATTTTTGACTTTGTAGTAGCAACCACTTCGAGGGAACGTTGAAACTCAAAACAAAACTTGTCTACAAGCTAAGTTCATACAGCCAGACTATCCGTGTTAGTACAAATATGACTTAAATGTGAGTCTTTACCGAAACAACATGTAGCAACAAAAACATTTCGGCTACCGAGCTAACTTACCGAATGCTCGTGTTAGCTATAGCTAATCCATGCTAGCGTAACACTAACCTCAATTCTATTGCCGATTGAAACGCTCATCGTGAGTGCTTTCGTCGTTGCCGATGCATATAGAAATTGTACAAATGTAATCCATTCATCGATATCCGTCCAAGCGGTTCTCAGACAGCAAACGCTGAATGTTGATGTATTCCCCTCCAAAACGTTCCCGTCGCCTCCATTTTTGAAAATATGCGCCCTTTAGCCAGCGTGCCTACGTCACGCTACGTCATTGAATGAGGCACGTTGACCACGCCCTAAGTAATACACGCGAAACAAGATGGGGGAGATTTTTGAAACGGGGCGATTCTTGGACCAGAGCTTTGATGTGTACAGGTTTATCTTGGACAACATCTTCAGTAACTTTTGAGGTGTCGTTGCAAAATATAGTTTTTAATTATCACACCTCACTTGGTCAAAACCCCTTTTTTTGTTTTCTAAATCGGGTGCCAGAAACAAGAAAGCTCTCTGAACTTTTAAATTGCGCTCCCATTTTAATGTTTTCAATGTTTGTTTTTATTTGTCGCCTGATATATTTTAAGTCTTACTTTTCTCCTGTGCATGTTGTTATATCAGTCAAGATCATTCTACACCGCATTACATAATTTGTCATTTTTATGGCCAGTTTTAAATGATTTGTATCAAGCCTTCGTGGGCCACATGACATGACATGGAGGCTCTGATCTGGTCCACAAGCCTTCAGTTTGACACCTGTTCACTATTTAAATATGAATGCATAATAGATGACTCTTGTTTTCACAGCTGAATGTGTTTATTTTCCAACTTAAATCCTAAATGGAAACTTGCAAGAAAATCAACATGGAAATAGGTACAGCCCATCACTTCCTACAGAGATTTATAGGTCAGCCCATGTTACTATTGGGAATGTATTCTTATATACCTTAAATATAATGGCTTTTATGACATATTAAAATAGAATTTAAGTCCCAGATGTATTACATACAAATATAAACTGTAGAATCAGTACTACTGCATACAAACTAACAGTTTGCTAACAGCTCTTGTCTACTGTTGGGGAGGTCACACTCTTACAATAGAGGATACAGAAGGCAAATGCTTCCTTTAAGAGAAAGGTGAAACATTTCAATCTATTTCATGGTTTCTTCTTGAATAGTCAAAAGCTTTTGAGAGCAGAAGCACACCATAGTCACACATGAGGACAGAAATAAGAGTGCAAACTGAAAATATGGAAATCAACAAAGCCACAAACTCCACCTGCGTGGCTGGTGAGGATTGAGAAGTGGTCCCGGGTACTGTGACGCTATCCCTACTGCCTACATGGTTGCTGATGGTCGTCATAGTGATGAATACGGAGATGTCGCAGTATCTTTTAGTCCACTTCCATCTCCTTTGCCATATGTTTTGTGTGCTGGCTTCCCTTGGCATCCCCTGTCTCATCTGGGCCGTTATTAGGGATGCCGCTGTTTTGGTCGATCACCTCGTGCGTCTCCTCCACTGTCGGCTTGGACTTGTTGATCACTGCAGCGCACACGTCCTGCAACTCCTGCATGGGGGTCACAAGAAGTTGAGCGTGTTGACGTCAGCGAGATGTAGCAAGATGTATAAACGGAAAGAATTGATATCACATACCTGCATTTTGGCAATGATATCTGCTACTTTGACAACGGGATCTTGAGTGACGGCCAGTTTACTCTGCGCATTTATCTTGCTGTTTAGCCACATCATGCTGTCATTTAAACACTTCTCCACGGTGTTGACATCTTCTGGAGCCAAATGGAGATAACGCTCATCCTGTGGAGAATTTGGCAGCACATTTTTTGTTGTTTTCTGATTTACATTTTGACAAAAAGTCCAAAAATCGTCTAAATCAGTGGTTCTCATTCACTCCCAGCCATTTACACTGAAGAAAACACCTTTCGCTCACAGCTATTTTGCTGGATTTTGACAGATTTTTGCAGGGCCCACAGAACATTGTGTTCTATTGCTATAAAAACGTGGAAGTTGAGAGGCTGCATCAAAGCTTTCGGTATGCGCTAGCATAAAAAACATAATAATACGTCTTTGGGACACTTAATACATTTAAAATAGAACGTATTTATACGTTTTTGGGAGCAAATGAGTTAACCTGGGTTCTTAATAATTTTGACCTTACACTGTATGTTCAATACAGTTTCAATCTTGAATGTAAACACGAGTGTAAACATATTTAAAAAATGCTCACCTTTTGTTTGTAAGAGTCCACACACTTCATGTAGAATTGTAGCCTTTTGCCGAGCTCCTCAAAAGCTTTTGGCCGGTCTTCGTGCTCCCTGTGCCGGTCTTGAATAGGCTGACCCAGATTCTACAAGGACAAGCACGCATATATATCACATTTCAGTAACTCATCCAAAACAATGTGATAAAAAAAACAAACCTTGAGTGCGTCCAGCTTTTCCACATAGACGTCTTTGGATTGGTCCTCGCCTTCCTCATACAGCCAGTTTTCAGTGTCCTCCAGAAGCAATGTCAACCGGTTGCTATCCTATTTAGTCGCACGCACATTTTGGGAATCAACATGCTGATTTTTTTCCAAATATGCAACACAGTAAAATAAAAAACTTACTTCCTCTGTGATATACTTTTCATAGATGCCACAGAGTTTGTTTCGGAGATCATAAACGTATTCTTCCACGGCATTCTTAGCATCATTCGCCTCTTTCACCTGTTTGTCTTGAATGATCATTTGACGCTGTGACCCGAAAGAAAATAAATATACAGTTACAAGTAAAATGACATTGAAATGTCCTCAGAGTGTGATAAACTATTAAGTATAAAGGAAAGTGAGTGGTCATTTGTTGCTAGGCAGAATTCCAATCATTACTAGTGGAAATAGGCCAGCAATATAGCTGATCCTACCCTTTCCCCTTTTGCAGACTCAGTGTGAAAAGGCCATTGGAGAGACTCACCTCAAACTGGACAAAGTTGCAAAGCACCTCACTGTCAAGCTGTCTGATATTGCTGGCCACGATGGGCAGGTCAGCACTCTTCACCTTCACTTTGGTCTTGCTCCCTGCCACTGCTGCAGGATCCTGCTTGTCTCCCTGCATCACATAACACGTTCATTTGACATTTCTTTTTTTTGTCTTCTATCAGTCTGATTGTCTCCTTATATACTGTAATAGTGATATTTGTGATACACCAGAAATTCAATTGTTGGTGTTACTTCATTAACTCATTTGCTCCCAATAACATGTAAATATGTTTTTTTTTTATGTTTTAAGTCTCCCAAAGACGTATTTATACGTTTTTTTTTTTAATGCTAGAGCATACAGAAGGCTTTGATGCAGCCTCTCAACTGCTAAGAACGGTTGCAGAAATGGTAGTTATTACAAAAACGGCCAGCAGGTGGCAGCAGAGCAAAGGAGATCAACCAGGGCTATGTAGAAAAAAAGCTAAATTACTTACAATTTTAAATAGATTTGTGAAAACTGATTAAAGTTACCTATCTTCTAATGCTAATTGCTGCAAAACGGAAACAGATAGAAACATACTTTTTTTTCCTGATGAAAGAAGAGACTTTAATCTTTCTTTTGATAGGTTCCATGCTTTTATGTGGGCCTTACAAAATCAGTCAAAATCCAGTAAAACAGCTGGGAGCGAGCGAACGGGATTGCTTCTGTGAAAATGGCTGGGAGTGAATGAGTTAATCAAAAGTTAAAGTGGGGGACATTATGTATAGACATGGATGTGCTTATTACGACTCCGGAGAGGAAAACACATGACGATGGGCTTCCATGCCACTAACTTTGTTGGTGCAAATGTCTTCATTTGGCTGCTCCACCTGGCTTTGGATGTCCTGCTCTACCTGCATTTTGTTCTGAGAAAATATTATTGACAACACAAAGTAGTCACTGCATTTCTGATAAATTATTCGGTACAAGCGTTAATGTGTGAAATATGAATGTGAAATCTCTCTACCTGCTCCTCTGCCCTGCCTTCATTTTGCACAAGTGGTTCTGTGTCAATCTGCATGTCCTCCCCCTCTCCTTTCTGCTTCTCAATCAAAGAGGCACCGGACACACTGAAGATGCCGTGGACGTTAAAGCGCACCTTCACCTTCACTTTGGAGCTATCTCCATCTGGCTGGGGCACCACATTCTGGACCGAAAAGCATCCTGCAGGCAATAGAAGGGGGGAAAACAAGTTTCTGAACTTAAATGTGTAGATTTCAAATTTGGTGCTTGATGGTTCATTATCCTTCAGTGTGATATTTACGAAGAGACATTGAGCACAGAATCATCATAATAAAATCTTACCTATCCTACAGTCTGGATATGGAAGCTCGTGAGGGCAGCTGTAAAAGGCTTCAAGGTCAAAAGGCTCCTTCTTATGGAAGGTGATGACTTTGGAAAAAGGGGCAGCATGATTCTTACTGAACACCTCACACTCTCTAAAACAACAAGAAGGGAATGAAAGTTAGATTTTGGACATTAGAAGTAAAGACCATAATAGTAAATATGAGAAGTGTGATAAACATATGAAGTCAATTAAATACATTTTACAGAGCATATGCTGAAGCTGAATTAATACAGATATTAGTATACAACACTTCCGAAATCCTACAATTGATTAAAGTGAAAGTCAACCCCCCCAAAAAATTCTTGACAATATTTCTATGCAGCCCCACTAATCTTAATACAGCATTTTGATCAATATTGTGTTGCTAGAATGTGAGTTAAGCAGCAAAAGCAACAACCAATCACAGCTCAGCTTCAGAAAACTGGTGAGCTGTGATTGGTCGTTGCCTGAGCCCTGAGCAACTGTGATGTCATCTTCAGTCGACAGCAAGAGGCAAAATGGCCGCCCCCTGAGATGGATAAAATTAGCTGTATTTTTCTGCATAACTCATATTCCACAAGTGTAATATTAATCAGAATGTCGTGTTTAGACGAGTGAGGTCACATATAACATATTATTGTCAAGAAATGTTTCAGGTTGACTTCCTCTTTAACTCATTCACTCCCAGCCATTTTCACAGAAGCAATCCCGTTTGCTCCCAGCTGTATTACTGGATTTTGACTGATTTTGCAAGGCCCACAGAATATTGTTTTGTATTGCTATAAAAGCATGGAGTTGAGAGGCTGCATCAAAGCCTTCTGTATGTTATAGCATAAAAAAAATAAATAAAAAAAAAATAAAAAACACACGTATAAATACGTCTTTGGGACACTTAAAACATAAAAAAAAAAACGGATTTATACGTGATTGGGAGCAAATGAGTTAAATAGAAAGATCGTCCCAACTGACTTGTTTTGCTTTGTAAAACAAATAGAAAACACCATTGTTGTCACCTATATTCATTATTATGCTATGATTTTTTTCTGGTATAGCTTGCTTGATATCAAATTAGGCTTTGTGTAAGCCCCCTGGCACAAAATCAGTTTGACACCCCGGGACTGTAAAATGTGATTTGCCCTCACCCGAGTCCATCCTCTGTTGGTGATTTCCAGCGCAGAGTAATGGGGAAAGGAACGGCATCGGTGATGGAGAACTCACGCACTTTAAACGCTGGAGACAAGATTGCACACTACAACACAAAAATCAAAACATTAACACACAGTAATATTTATTTCAGAAAGAAAGAAGAAAAATGGGCACCTGAAGAGCGGAGCCCCTGGCGACGGCTTCGTCAGCATTGAGCGTTGTGCTGACGTCTTTGCCAAAGAACTTGGCGATCCGGTCTTTGATGGCCGGCATTCTCGTCGCGCCGCCGACTATCTCCACCGAGTAGATGTCGTCCCGGCTCAGCTCTGCCACACAACATGCTGACTTAACATCACCTGACAAAGCGGAGTGGATTAAATCATCGGGGCGTACTTGAATGTTCCAGGGCGGCCTTGAGCGGCATCTCTACCCGCATTAAATACTGGGCACACATCTCTTCAAATTGGCCTCTGTGGGGTTGGATGCAAGGTGAAAATCACGTCACGTGCTAACAGGCTAAACAACAACGTGTCTTCATTTGGACCTGTTCATCCTGCTGGACACGTCAATGTCATTCATGAAGCACTCGATGTTGAGAGGCAGGTCTGAGGAGTTGGCACTCATCAGCTTCTTCAGCTTCTCGCACTCCTGATGCAGACGCAGCACGGCCCTCGGGTTGTCTCGCACGTGCAGCTTGTACTTGACTTTGAACTCCTCGCAGAAGTAATTCACCAAGGCCTCGTCAAAATTACGCCCGCCCAGGTAGGGGTCGAACGCCGTGGCGAGGACCTGGCGACCAAGCACGCCAACAGGGCGGGGCTCGTGAGGAAAAGGGTTCAGGGTGAGGATTGAGAGGAAAGGAATGGAAGGCGACTGACCTTGAGTTTGCCTTTGTTGAAGGATGTGATTGCGACCTGGTAAGATGAATGGCCCATGTCCACAAAAACAACATTGCGAGGCTTCTCCTCTGGAGTGGGAAGGTCCTGTTTGTAGATTCCATAGGCTAATGCCACTGTCAAAGAAAACAGAGTTATCTTGGCCATTAACGCATTTAAAAAAAAAAAAAAATTATGCTTATTTTATGTGTCCACCATATGATTCAAGTAGAATATGTATTGTATAACACTCACCACAAATCTATAATGTATACCATTTAATTTTACATTCAACTTATTTTTTATAGTCACATAGAGTTATCATTGCCCTTTGACTGACTGGTAACTAGTAATTTACAGTTAACAGTTGTGGTTGAAAGGAGTCAGATTTCTGTTGAGTGGATTTTTCAGCCACTAGGTGGCATTAGTGTTTCATGTTGGACGGTGGTGACAGAAACACTACATTTTTTTTTTCTTATTCATAGCAACTGATATTTGGAACATGAAGCAATTTGTGGACTCCAGGCCAGTTTGTTCATTGTAAATTACAACTAGTCACCAGTCCCCACAAATATATATTTGTATCACATCACGGTGACTCCTTTACACAACTTTGTATGTAAAATAAAGCATCATCAATTGTATTTACATTTATAATGCCTCTCAACATTGGATTGAATTCCTTTTTATGCCATTTAAGGCCTAAATTTTACCAAAATCTATTTAATGACTTTTAATGCTTTTAATGAAGCACTGGCCTAAACATAGCTCAAATTCTATTTTTTTTTTACATTAAATGAATTTTTGGGGGATTTAATTTTTTTTATTGAATTATTTTTTGTTTACTCCAATGCATTCAATGAGCGTTAATCATATGCGGGTTTTCGCTACACAAAAACTGTGAGTCCTCTGTAAAGTATTCCAAATAGTCCATTCTCTTCATTTCATATGATTCCTCTTGGCTACACTACTTCCACTGCTTTATGCAGATGTTCTTTCAGCCTCAATGTGCTGAGGTGATTCTAAGATGGGATCAGGAGTGACCAGTCTGTTCTGGCCTTTTTGTGTGGAGTTTGCATGTTCTCCCATTGCTAGTATTTTTTTTCTCCAGATCCAAATGTAATTCCCAGTCCCATTAACTCATTCACTGCCATTGACGGAAAAATACGTCAAATGATGCATATTTGCTGGGCTGGCAGTGAATGTGTTAATAGCTCACGGCCTAACAATGTACCCTTGAGCCAGAAAGTAGCTGCCAACTTGCAACTCCACTGACCTGCGGTGGTGTCATTTATAAGCCGTAAACAGTTGAGCCCTGCTATTTGCGTAGCATCCAACACAGATCGTCGCTCAGCATCTGTAAAAAAGCAGGGGACCTGTAGGATGTAGAGCACAAACAAGCATGATTGAATTTGTGAAGCTTACGAGAATAATCTGAAATTTTTTTCATCACTCACAGACACCACGCAGTCCACCACGGGCTTCTTCAGGGCGCCCTCGGACGTCTCCTTCAGCTTGCTGAGCAACATGCCTGTGATCTGCTGCACTGTGAACACCTTGTCCTCATCCAAATAACGTACCTGGGAGAAACACTTTGCCATTAATCGCAAAAGTTATCTTTAACTCAGTGTGACGGGAAACTAGAAGAGTTTACAAAAAAGGGTTGGCATACATTTTCATGCCATTCACGTTTAGAATGCAATTTTGTAAACACTTCACCTTCAGCCCAGTGGTTCCGTCAGCCAGTTTATGCAAACTATATGGTAGTTTGTTTTTTTCTGCTTGCACAAAGGGGTCATCGAATGCTCTGCCGTGGAACCATTTGAAGCCATGGACTGTATTTTTGAAGTTTGTTATCACCTATAGAGGGTGGAAAACAGCATCATGTAGTTTTGTAAAGTTATTTCAAGTGAGAGTCACTTTGAATAAGTGGACAGACAGTATGGGAGAGTCCTTACTTGACTCTTGGCTGCATTTCCAATGATGCGGTTTTTGGCGGCAAAAGACACACAAGCCCTTGATGAGGATGAGGAGAGACAAGTGCATCAGCAGATGAAGTGAACTAGGGAGAAATAATCAAGCTAAGATACGTGGCCGATGGAGAACAAGTGTAATTGACTGTCTGCATGAGTGCAGAAAGACATTTTTCGATTATGGACATTTCACAAAGAGGGTCTGACGATGCATATACATGATTGTTCAACTTCAAAAACCGTCATCAGTTTTCTGCCAACTGTCATCAATATCCTTCACAGGACAAATGAAGTATTTAGATTCTCGATATTTGATGAAGAGGGTGAGCTGCATGCAGTGCACAACTCGTAGCCAATAATGAACTTTTGTCTTCAAAAACCTTCCAAATGCATTTAATTCCTTACAGTATGATGTGATTATAGTATGCACGTGTATAGTTGTAGGTTTCCCATGCTTGTCTGACGGCATTAGGAAGTAACACGCCACATTAACACTTTGTTGACAAGTTGCTTTCTAGCTATTTCCAGACATTTTTTCTTAACAGATTTACACACCACAAAACGATATGCTAAATTATCAGGTCACTTCGACGGCCAAGTCTGTTACAATTGATTGTGATGAAATTTTTACCTCTTTTGACCTGATTAGGGTGAAAGTAAAAGGCCTTCCTCTCATCCGGAGCCATGCAGCAGCAGCATCCCCGGCTGCAGCTTGCACCAACTCGTCAAAGCGTCACAAGACACACAAATTGCGTAACAAATTCGCAACGGGGACCGCTTTTCGCCGCGATTGAGGCCTGTCTTTTTTTTTTTTTTTTTTAATAATTAAATTTCATTAATTTTATACTTACGGCGTGCATCTGTCACTGTATTCGTTGGCTATGGTCTCAATGCCACCGCTCCTGGCCACGGCGATGTAGCAGTTTAGGAAACCCACATCAATGCCGACCACTGACATGATGAAAGCTCTTATTTACCCTCCTGAGAAAGTTACCCTTTTGCACTTGTCACCTTGCGAAGAAAACAGTATTATTACACTATCCTATTCAAATAAAAAGAAACGTACGACTCCTCTGAAAATCAACACGTCCACCAACTACAAGTGCGCTGAGTAAATTACGCGCTGTTATGTAATTCGGGTTGTTTATAGCCAACTCATCCGGCGTAATCCCGAGTGCAACGATGACCACAGTGGATTCTCCCACTCGGAGGCGACAATAAACATCATCAAAGGATCTACACGAGCCTGATGCGCTTAAGACCCGCCTCCACGCGTTACTGATTGGTGTGCCATCATCTCTGCCTTCGCGTGATTGGCGGTTGCAGCGATCGATAACGCAGAACAATCTAGAACTCGCTGGAAATGGGAACCTTTGTAAACGTCATAACTGTGCTACGATGACGGAGAAAATTAGTGATGCAGATGCTCAATGTTTTAAAAATGTTTATTTTCCTTTAGTGTTGTTTTTCTTAGCTATTTTTGTATTATAAATTTATATAAAAAGCTATAACGTGCTATGAGTGCTTGCAGGCGTGGTCTTTAAAATGCAGGTAAAAGTAAGTGAACACAAACAACGTAACATATATATGAGAATGCAATTTATAAATTAATTTCTTACAAAAAAAAACGCAATTTTGGCCTCTGTTTACATTCGTTCATGGTGATAGGTCTTGAAAAATGTTTTTTTTAAAGATGTATCCCGGCGGATAAACAACCCCGATAGTACCAACGCTGTTATGAATCTCTATTCATTCTCTCTTTATTTATTTTTTGTCAAAAGCCCCTTTTGCTTTTAGTTGCTAGATTAAAGCACGAGCTGTTTCTTTATATCCGCATTGAGCCGACTGAACGAGAACAGGAAGTGCAGGACAGGTCGTGTATTATTTCCAGGTAGACATCTACTTACTGGCTTCCAACAAGTAAGCAAGCTAACAATCTGGTATTTAAGCCATTTTGGTACAATGGGACTGTTCGGTAGAACACCGGAGAAGCCACCGAAAGAGATGGTAAGCACAACCCACTAAAAAAAACGAGTGACAGTCCTAAACAGCCTGTGATAAAAGTCGAACATGATAACGCTATGCTAACATTAGCGCTCAGCAAATCACGCTACAATCCTTTTCCAACACATTATTAGCTGAATGGCGAATACACGGCTACTGCAATTCATGTGTCAATTGCGTTTGGGTCCCAATGGACCCGTCGGTAGTAAATATCGTGTTTACATTTAGTGCTAGTCAACCAAGCTAGCATCTAAGCTAGGCTGCTGTCAATCAAATCGATGTAAACAAACCTGATTTCAAGGTCTCCCCTTCCCTTTGTAGCTGTAATAACAACTGTTGTGAAATGACATGGTTGATGTGATGCAGAGATCAAACGTAAGTATACATTAATTTATATACATTAACGCATTAAAGGGTGGATGGAATTAAAGAAGGGGCTCACCGACACTTTTAGGGTCTTTCGGCTAACCAGGTCAACACAACCCACAAACACGCCAACCCAAAATGTCTAGAAACCAGGATTTTGAAACTTCAAGTACAAATACAAAAGGACACATTGGAATTTGTCTCTGTCTTGCATTTCTCAGAAAACGTTTAAGGAATGTTGTAATGTGGAAGGACATTTTGAGCAATTGTAACAAATGATGATGAATAAAATGTGAAGTGTTTACCTACTTTTGACCTATTCTGTATATCGTTCTAGATACGTGAGTGGACCCAGAAAATCAGGAAGGAATCAAGAACGATCGACAGGCAAATTAGAGGTGAGGAGAGAGGACAAGGCACAATTTACGCATTGACTCAGTATTAATCCTGTAATAAAATTGTTGGTACCCTACTTTTAATGAAAGACAAAGACAGTGATGACAGCATAAATTTGAATCTGACAAAAACAAATTACAAAAATTGTTAATATTAACCAATAAAAACCAGGCACCGCTTTTGAATCGTGGTTCAACATAATTATTATAAAAAATAAATAAATAAAATAAACAGGTCAGTGTAAAAATTATGCTACCTTTAGAAATTATCAGGATGATCTTTATTGGTCGAAGTATGTAAAACATGACAAAGACGTGCCACATAAGTACAGAGAGTCTTTATGTCATATAAGTGTACCATTAGGTGCTGTAGAACCGACCAATGACAGCTGTGCAAACGATGCGGAGAGTCATTAAGCAAAGAAAGTCACCAGTAGTTTGATAATTACAATATAATGACGGTTGTGTAGATGATGCAGATAATAGTTGAACCATTTGAAGTGATCAGTATCTCAGTAATTGCGATGCAACTATGAATGTGCAATGACACAAAGTCCCTGAGCACTTTTGAAGTTGATTGAAAATAATTTGACCATAGGAGAATGTTCAAACAAGGTGTGTTCTCTAATTAGCATCACGTGTTTTAAAAACAAAACATTGTCTTATTTACATTGGTTAATTTTCATAACATTTTTATTTTTATTACTTTTGTCAGTCAGCTCATTTCTGTGACCACTGAGTTTTTCATTCATGAACAGAAGAGTACCAGCAATTTTATAATAATCACAGATAATTTGTCATCTCACTATCTCACAGCAAGCAAAGGAGGTCATTATATTATTTTTTTCTCCCCTGACCCAAAATTGAATTAGGACACCTTGTAGAGTTACACTGCGTGATGTTCTGGTTCAACAACTTCAAAATGAATCAAAACATCTCAAGTTGTTTACAGCGTGTTTCTTAGTCACCAGTGAATTTCGATGACGTCTAGCTTAGTTTCATGGGATGCTTCGGTTTTGTTTGTTTACACTGCATTGGGAGATTTTTTTTATCCACATTTGGAAGTGACCTACATCCAGCATAAGTCAAAAATTGAATTCACAATTGTGTTAGATATTCAAAGGGAACAAGAAAAAGTGAAGAAATCCATCAAAGATGCTGCCAAAAAAGGTCAGAGGGACGTCTGTGTGATTCTGGCTAAGGAGATGGTTCAGTCAAAACGAGCCGTCACAAAGCTCTACACTTCCAAAGCCCAGCTCAACTCTGTGACACTCAGCATGAAGAATCAACTTTGTGAGTTGTGCATCACAGTTCAGCTTTTTTTTCTTTTCTTTTAAATATATATAAATGCCTGCAAAGAGGGTGTATTTTCTTTATTTCTAGCTTTACTGAATGTGGCCGGTTCCCTGCAGAAGAGCACAGATGTGATGAAAGCCATGCAGAGTCTTGTCAAAGTCCCCGAGATACAGGCCACGATGCGAGATCTATCAAAGGAGATGATGAAGGTCTGCAGCCATATTTACTAAGACATATTCCCCTTGTCTCAATTCTTTGATGAGATGTCTGTCAAATAAAACATCTCGTATATTATTTTTCCAGGCTGGGATCATTGAGGAAATGTTGGAGGACACGTTTGAGAGCATGGAGGATGGAGAGGAAATGGAAGAAGCGGCTGAGGAGGAAGTTGACAAGATCCTTTTTGAGATCACAGAAGGTGATGATGACATTTCTGTGGGCTTCACATGTGCTGTCTTGGAGTTGAAGCGTGACGCAAACATGACTCAGGCCCGCCCGATTTACCGGGGTTGTGTCATAGCCGCATGGGGTGCGGGGGTTGAATGCGGATATCTCCAGATGTGAATCAGACCTCTTCGAAATGTAAATAAAAACCTGATTTGTGTCTGATATATGCTGCCAAGTGCAGCGTAAATATTAGGGATGTAACGATATCCAAACATCACAATAAGATAATTATCACAATATTGTGGGGAGGTTGGTGATACAAAAAAAAGTCACAATATTGTTTAAAAAATAAATAAAAAATACGTTCCCCTTCATCTGCGCATTAGTGTGCATTTTAAACAGAAGGGCCAAAACATGCCTTGTGAAAATTAAACTGCACTAAAAAAAAAAATAGCCACCAGAGGGTGCTAGAACTGCACAAATGGAAATCAACCTGACTTTTTGAACGATTGTGCTGCTTTTAATATCACGACATGATGACGACAATATATTGTGGCAGTTTTAATATCGCAATGTCACGATATTGCCACTGTCGTTACATCTCTAGTAAATATACTGATAGGATGTCTTGCCGGTTACATATATAAATGGAGGACCAAAAATGCCAAAATAAAAATAAATATATAAAAGTCAAAATAAACACAGATATAAAAAAAATCTAAAATTAAATACAAATAGTAAATATATATTTTTTTGTATTTATTTTTGTATTGTGATTTATTTATGAATATACAGTATATATTTTTTATTGTTTTTATTTCCATTTCTATTTATTTTTTGTATTTAATTTGTGAATTATATTTCTATAACTGTTGTTATTTTCACTTTTATTTTTTTTATTTTGCCATTTTTGGTCCTCTATACATATATATATACACGACTGCTCAAACAAAAATGCATAAAATAAAATAAACTAGCATATATGTAAACTATAGTCAAAGCTTAGACCATTAAACGTGTTGTAATGATAATATTACTCTTATTTACATCATTTAAGTCTCCTAGCTTAATGCTAACCTATAAAGCATGAATGGGCTAATGGAAATTAGCTTTAAGGTAATCAAGTGTAACTTGAAATATATGGTTTATGGAAATAAAAAAAGAAAAAGAAAAGAAAACGATATATGCATTAAATCAGAATTGGACACTTGGACTTCCATTATGAATCCAGCCTAAATTTTCTGTTTTGGATGCTTTACTTTGTGTTTAGGTGCTCTCGGCAAAGCGCCCAGCAAAGTCACAGACGCTCTGCCCGAGATGCCCTCGGCAGGGGCCACTGCAGCCTCGGAGGACGAGGAGTCTGAGGAAGACATTGAAGAAATGCAGTCCAGACTGGCCGCTCTTCGGAGCTAAGTTTGTGTTTGTTTGAGATAAAACAGGTCGAGCTGTTGCAGTACTGAGCAATCCACTTTGCGACTTGTTCTAATTTCATTCGCGCATAATCTGGGGTAATATTTGTGCTTGGGTCATTCATGTCCCTTTTGATTTGGTCAGAAGATTTTTGCTTTCTTATTGTCAGTGATAATCCTCGGTAAGTTTACTATCCAAAGTCATTTAGAAGGTTTGCGAAAGTGTAAATAATGCAAGTATGAAAAGCCTCCTGTGCCTATAGTGCTTCATCTGACTTCTCTTCTGTCCTATGTTATGGACAGCGTGGTATTGTTTGGTAATTTTGTTTCCAATTCATCATTGACAAGTGGTCATTGAAATGTTCACGTCACTAACTAGAACCTTGTTAACTAAAACACGAGTTATTGGACGCATTTCTTTTTAAATAGACTTCTGTATATTCATTGTGTCTTTAAGATATCATGAATTACACTTGTCATAAAAATGCACGCATACTCCCTCAATTTGTTGTGAATTAACACTAGGTGTGTCAAAGGTTTGTTTCATGAATGAGAAAAAAAGTGCATAAGCACTGGAATGGCTGGTAAGTACAGGCAATCTGTATTGTGGGAGTGCAATATGTATATTTTTTTTCTATGTACCTGGGGTAAAATGAAATAAACTTTTAAAGACATCAGGAATGTTTCAGAAATGAGTAATATTTCCCCAAAGGTTAACCCCATGTTAATGTACACAACATTATGCCGCTGACATACAGTATAAACTACAGATTTCAGAGTGGCTTCCATAGCTGAAAAGTATGTTGTATTCTGTTTTGCTTGAATCAAGTAACAAGCAAATGAGATGAATGCATTTTTTGGGTGCTCCTCGTTTTAAAGCAATTCCCTTGCCTCTTAAAGTGGACAGGATAGTATTTCTAGCCGCTGCTTTTGTTCGGCTAACAAAACCTTGCTTGTTTTGTGACTCCTGAATGTCAGCTGGAGTGCCAGCAGAGCAAGACAGCACTTCTCAAAAGCATACCGTGGGTGCTCACAAGAGCATAAAATCTCACTCAAAAACATGTTTTGTTCAATTTCTACCATAAATTCACTGTAGTGTGACAATAATGTAAACTATAATGTGAATACTAAAATAATTCAGACGAACACTTTGCAAAGAAAACGGAATTCTTTCCACTCGTCGCAACAGCGCCGCCTGTGGCCACATGTAGCATTGCGTGACGTCAGCGTCCGTGCGTGCTTGTGCTCGTGCTGGGGCGCCTTGACTCGCCTGTCATCATCACCAGGAGGAGGAAACTCCTCCCCAGCTGCAGACAGCGCGTTCAGTCCGTCGCCTCTCCGGCGCAATGGTCTCTTGGATCATTTCCAGACTTGTGGTGTAAGTCATTTATTTTTTAAATCATTTTACACGTGAGCGTGACAATTGTGAAATTGCTTTTGTTTTGTTTTTTTGCCTTTCGGAAGGCGACGCTCGATAGGCGTTTTTCTCCCTCGAATCTTAAAATATAGGAGGACATGTATTTTTTTTGTGCGTGTGACAAAATGTAACACAAATGTCACTAGATGGTATGAACCAGCTAGCTCGAGAGGAATGTTAGAGGTGGGCCTGTTTATTTTTGCCATGCTTTTCGTGGTTGCCTGACGCTCTCTGGTGTTTTGTTATTGTTATCATTACGACACATTAGCCAAATAAGCCAGCACCAAATGTAACTGGGCGGTTACTCAATAATAAAGTGTTGATGTCCTACATTGGAGGGGGGAAAAACACAAAAAGGGATGGGTCAGCCTTCTCAGGTTACAACCAGTCATGTTGAAAGCATGAAAAGAATAAATCCAGACATGCTAATAGAGATATATACATCCCTCCCTATATCCCCCAAAATTGAATAAAATCTCTATTATTATTATTACTACCGAGGCTTTTTCCCCCCCTCTTATCCTGCTATGAGTGAGCGCCATTACAGCCAAGCCACACAAAATAAGCCAATTAAATTTACATGAGCCTTCATTCACTATATAGCCTCGCCCAAAATAAAGCGTATGTGTATGTACAGTACACAAAATGGTGATCTCCGACAAGTGTATATTCTATTTGTGCTGAGCGCATGTGGGTCAGTAACTTGATCGGCTCGCCCTCAGCTGTTGGCCGGTCGGGCCACGGTGCTCCTTTAGCTCGGCCGCAGGTGTCTCCACGCATGCTAACTTTGTCTCATATGGTGGGTGAGGGAAGGAGGAAAAAAACAACAACAACATGGCCTACCTAACGCTGATTAAATGTTGGGACCTTTATCATAAGCAGTAAGCTATGATGACATCATTATGACATAAGGACATTGCCGTCCATCATGTGTAATAAAGTCACATTGAGATGTCAATGTAAATAGTTCCTCTGTAATATCTTCCCTATGAGTTAATACTGCAGTGGGATTAACACTGACTACAATGGTAACCTTTGCACAATTAATACATACCCTGTTCACGTATGTAGATTTACATCTTTTAATATTGTCCGAATGTAAATTTCCCGAATTGATATAAACATTTCTTGCAGACTTGTGTTTGGTACGCTATATCCCGCCTACTCATCTTATAAAGCCGTCAAGTCCAAAGATGTAAAGGAATATGTAAGTACATCGTGTTTTTACTTCAGTGAGCTATGCATACTAACATGCCACAAGATGGCGCCAAAGACCTGGCACGAAAGAAAGTAGTACATTGTTGTCAATGAAGTGACAGCAATTTACTGTACTTATACTGTATGTCGAAGTGATGCATCTCAACTGAGAAGCTTTGTAAGTCGGTGAGGATGCTAAATTCACCCTCATGATAGCGGAATGAATTATGAGTCTTGCCGCTCTAGGATGTACATTTGCAGTGTTAAGTCATTTATCAAGGTTAATGTTTTGAAGTGTGGGTTCGAAATCATATTGAAGGTCATAGTTTGTGGTATATTCTCAATGAACAATTATTTAATAACAGGAATTATGACCATTTTGGAAGGGCATTCATAACTCTTCATAGTTGTATGTTTTTATATGTGCTTTTGTTTGGATGTGGTTCCATATTTCTGGACAGTTCCTATATTTAAAAATATCCATTGGACAAAGTATCAATATGGTGATATACTACATTGTTTTGCTAAATATTGTGAGGTCAGCTAGGATAGACTTCAGTTTACCTCACCCTTAAATGAGATACACAGTACATTTAAGAAAAAGGATGGTGCTTTGGTGTTGGTGATTTGTTTTTTAAAGATTTTTTTCCCCCAATACCGTATATCGGTTATCACATAATTGCTGATTGTAATTATCAGTAAAATATTGTGATAATATTGTATCTTGAGCTGTGTTGCGATTAGGCAACCAATAACTGTATTAATCTGTAAATCTGTGTACAAAAGGAGAGATATTTTTGCAACATTTGCATTACAGTTTAATTGCTTTATGAGCACAAATATTTGGTTTTCAGGAGACCTGGCGATCCATTCAAATTTTGCTGGATTGTACAGTGCGCAACAGTGGGGCTAATTTACATATACCAACCGCCACATCTATCTATCTATCTATCTATCTATCTATCTATCTATCTATCTATCTATCTATCTATCTATCTATCTATCTATCTATCTATCTATCTATCTATCTATCTATCTAGCTAGCTAGCTAGCTAGCTAGCCTAGCTAGCTAGCTAGCCTAGCTAGCTAGCCTAGCTAGCTACCCAGCTAGCCTAGCAATCCAGCTAGCCTAGCTCCCTCTAGCTATGAATTGTTTTTTCTGTTTTAGGTGAAATGGATGATGTACTGGATAATATTTGCCCTATTTACATCTGTGGAAGTATTCACTGATATGTTTCTTTGCTGGTAAGGAATCATAATAACCTTATTGTGATATGAATACAATTGTAAGTAATTGTGAGCAGTAAAAATCTTGACTGTGTTGTTGTGTCATCACATTCACTCCAGGCTTCCTTTCTACTATGAACTGAAGATAGCCTTTGTGGTGTGGTTATTGTCGCCGTACACGAAAGGCTCCAGTGTGCTCTACAGGAAGTTTGTCCATCCCACTCTTTCCTCTAAAGAAAAGGTGAACATTCCCCACTTCTTTTGCCACTTCCTCTTGTGTAGTCCAAGGGAAAGTGAATGGGAAAACAGCATCCTTCACTGCATGCGTGAAGGAATGAGTTGTGTGTGTGATCAAAGATGACTCAATCACGCAACTACAGTGGACACGCAAAGAGACACAACATGTTTTTGTTTTGTGGCTTGTCCCAGGATATTGATGACTACATCTGCCAAGCCAAGGACAAAAGCTATGATACGCTGGTGCATTATGGGAGGAAGGGGCTGAATGTGGCCGCCACCGCTGCAGTCATGGCTGCAACAAAGGTATTGCAGACTATGAACATTTTTTGTTTTGTTCTGACCTAAAAGAGTTGAAGTCGGAGTATCAACCCTTTGCAGTGGGACAACAATACAATACTGATACACCTGAAGCCAATATTAAGATTGATGTCTATACTGTCGGTAGATAGTGTGCCAGGTTATTTGTCGAAAAAAGAGAGGGAATTACACGTTTTGTATGTAAAATAGACAATTTTTTGGGGAAAGTCCACTTAGCTTAATGCTAACCCAATGCAAAACCCAATAGCCAGGCTACTAAACAGCATTGTTGTCATGGTGTTCTCCCTGTGTCCGTCCGTATGTATGTTTTATATTGCTCCCAGTTGGCCAAGGCGCACACATCAGGAAACTTTAAAACCCACTTTCACACCTATGATCAATTATGTGTCTTCAATAAAGCTAACATGCATGTTTTTTTGAATATTGAAGGAACCCGAAGCACAAGGAGAATTCCCACGCAAGCACACAGACAACAAATAAACACCACACTGGAGGGCGCAAGTCAAGATTTGAACATAGAATGTCTCGACTGTGGGGTAGACAGACTTCCCACGAGGACAAATTGTTTATTACAAAAATACCTTTGTACAAATAAAGACCTCTCTGGCCACTAATATTTTGTGATATAAACAGAATAGCAGCATATCTTGTGAATATATAACATTGGTCAACCTTTTTTTGTGCTACGGTCCTCCAGACATCTCATGGACCAGCAACAATCTTGTCAACAGGCAGGTGATGTGGGATGTTCTTCACTCACACAGTAAACAAACATTAAGACAATCTGCTCCAATGTATACACCAGCAAACGCTTTTCAACGGGTGATCTGCTGAACACGTCTGCCTCATTTTTGAGAGGTTCCAGGTTTCAATTCTTGGCTCAGACACTCCTTGGCAATCAGGTTAAGAAGGAGGAACATAGACGGAGGATGGTGAGATGAAAGAGACACATTGTAGTGACAGGAATTCCTTCCGATTGGTTTGCATTGTCTTAAAAAAGTGCCAGTGTGTACTCGTTAGCTTGAAAATAGCTCACCTGTGATGGGGCACTGTGACTTACTAAGAAGAAGAAGAATATTAACATTTACGCATTTTTACTTTAACTTAACCAAATATTCTATATTAAAGTAAAAAATAGTTTGTGTTCATTGGGGAAAAAAAAAAAGCTAACTTCCAATCGAATACCTTCTCTATCCTGTCTCAGGGCCAAGGAGTCCTGACGGACAGGTTGAGGAGCTTCAGCATGCAAGATCTGGCCGGTTACGACTCGGACACGGCCGGCTCCACCCAGCCAACGAGAGTGGACGCAGCGGCTCAGCACCGGGCTCGCACCATGATGCGCAGCAAGTCTGAGAGCTACAACAAAGGTGAGCGACAGCGTCACTTAACGCAAGGCCGGGGGGAACCTGCGGCCTGTGGGACTTTCATGACTTGAAAGAGTATCCCGGTGTTCTATTGTTACATCGAATTGTTTTTCAGTTTAGTATGGTCCTTGGAGGATTTCACAATTGCTGATATGAACTGATTCCTTATCACTCAAGAAACCATAGAGGCTTGTTTAACATAGCATAAAATATAATAAATAGAGAATCCCCATTACCATGGAGCCTTTCCCAACAGCAATAGGTGAAAATGTGTCATACAAAAAGAAAACACTTTTTTGTAGTTTACCCAGATTTTACATGCGCATTTATATTTAAAAAAAAAAAAAAAAAAAAAAATCACATTATCGTGTGCCTGTGTAGATCATGTCTCCCTCAGTTTTGCTTTTTTTTTTTTGCTGTAAAACTAACACATAAAATAATTAAACCGTGTATAGTTAACAAAATAAATGTTCAACAAAACCCCATAGGCTACAGTGAATATGAAAGTATGCTAGCTTAATGCTAACATACTTCAAAACACCATAGCGGCGAGGCTAATGGATATTAGCATCTACAGTATGTTGCGCTGTTTGTTTGTTTGTTTGTTTGTTTGTTTGTTTGTTTGTTTCAAACAATTGCTACTTTAACACACATGGCACAGCAACACATTCAAAAAGGTGAAAACAGTGGTCGTACTGGCATAGTAACTAATGCTAGCATAATTTAAAAAATCACCATAGAGGCTCGGCTAAAGGAAATGAGCATCTACAGTATGTTGCGATAGGTTTGTTTGTTTGCTTGTTTGTTTGTTTGTTTGTTTGAAATAATTGCTACTTTAACACACATGGCGCAGCAACACATTCAAAAAGCTGAAATCAATAGTCGCACTGGCATAGCAACGGATGCTAGCATAATTCAAATATCACCATATAGGCTATAGGCTAAAGGACATTAGCATCTACAGTACAGCCATATGTTGCGTTTTTTTGTTTTTGTTTTTGTTTTGTGTGTGTTTTTTTTAATACCTTCAAACAATTTTAGCACACATGGAGCAGCAACAAATTCTGAAAGATGATAAAAGTACTCACAGAGATATATGTGACATCGGGTGGAATCCTCATACCTTGGAAGGGAGCGGCTGTGACTGTTCACCTTCCATTATATTTTTATATATTGGTTTTTATTTTGTATTTATTTTGAATTTTGGCAGTTTTGGCCCTCCATAATTTGTAAGATAGCATTACTAATTTCAGCGAGGTGTGTCATAAATCCTCTGATGCAGCTCTAGTTATCTTTGCATTGCTCTTGTACCATTCAACAAGGGTGTTAGTATTTATGCTGATAGGACATTTTTGTGGGATTAGCTGCCATTAAGAAAGTTACTTTCAGACGTCCTCAAATGCTATTCTTAGTTGGCCATAAATGTCAGCAGTGGGTTCACCCCTTGAGCTCAATGTCATGCACATTGAAAGTCACTGACACTGCTGCAAATTGATATTTACTTTCATAACTTTCTATCTGGCCTCTGCTTTGTTGTTTCGGTCCCATCTCTTCAAACAATTGCATCAGTATCCATTATCAGTCAGTCACTTGAAAGTTGATGGCAGAATTCATGATTCACCTCCCACCCCTTTTATAGATTTTGACATGTCTGACTATGAGGTGTTGGCATTAGACCAAAGGGAGCCAGAGGAGTCGCTGACACCTGATCCCTCCCCGCCCTCCACGCCTTCTCCCACTCCTCCAACTGTGGAGGAGCCAGAGGAGGGAGCGAATGGTGCGCGGGGGGCTCCTCCGAACTGGCCTCAGGTCGGGCTCGTGAAAAGAAAAGCTCCCGAGGTACCCGCTCTGCCTGGTTGCCAGGAGTGCTCAGCTGCTGCCTGCCTCTAACACGCTCCCCTGTACTCGAGAGTGCTCATTCACTCACACAGTGACTCTTTTTTTTTTTTTTTTTTTTTAATTATTATTATTATTTCATTTATTTTTTTTTAATGCTGTGTCACTAAATGATCTTCATGCTTTAGTGCACCTGCAGCTGTTAACACTTCATTCGTGGAGACTTGGGTCCAATTGCTCCCAAAAACGTATCAAAACATTCTGTTTTAAATATTGCCATGCTCCCAAAGACGTATTTATATGTTTTTTTTTGTTTTTCTATGCGAGAGCATACAGAAGGCTTTGATGCAGCCTCTAAACCGAAAAGAATGCTTGAAGCAATGGTAGTTACTACAAAAATGGCCAGCAGGTGGCAGCAGAGTATAAGAGATCAACCAGGGCCATGATGCAAAAGGCTCTTTTCCCCACAATTTTAAACAGATTTGGGAATAATAATGAAACTTAGCTATATTCTAATGTTAATTGCTGCAAAAATGGAAACAGATAGAAATATACATTTTTTTCCTGATGAAAGAAGAGACTTTAATCTTTCTTTTGGTAGGTTCCATGTTTTTATATGTTTTTTTTTTTTTTTTTCAAACTTGTTGATTGCTGATTGCCCGAAAAATCCTAATCATGTAAAGCCTAATCAGAATATTCATACCATATTGACAATTGCAATATTCAATGAACCTGACTAACATGCATGTTTGGGAGTATGAGAAAATAATATTGTAATCTGCAGAATATATTTTTCAATATTGTCAATCGCTTATTAAAACAAAAAATTACTGTATTTTTTTGTTTCACATTGTTCTACTGCTGTAACAGTGAGATGTGGAATATTAGATGAATGACGGGATTGGCGTGTCATTAATTTTGTGAGAAAACATCGATGAATGCTATATGTATATGATTTCAAAGCATTTTTTTTTTTTTAACTATTGATGAACAAGTCTTTCATTGCAGGGATTGTGGGCCCTTAAGTTTAATGGGGTGCAAAATATGCTCCTTTCAGAAATGTACATCACCAAATGGCAAAAAATGAGCTTGGAGAAAGAAAACAAAACATCAAGTACTTTTCTTAAACTGATCATGTGTCTGATGTTTGCCTTTCTCCCCCGCAGCCTCCTCTTAGAGTCTTAAGGCCTCTCACGAGATCCAGGAGCGCTGTGTGTTCCAACGCCGAAGCCATGTGAGCGCGTGGGCCGTGCACATTGACGCCTCCAGCTGCCTCCAGCTTGCTGCAACACGTAATTTTGAGAGAAAAAAAAACAAAAAACTTACGTGACTGAAGCGGCATTGCTTTGGAATTCCGTATTACCAAAGTGACCTGTGACGACCTGTCTATATGATACAGTTGTGATACAGCAAGGATGACGAGTGAGAGCTCCATGCGGATCAGACCTGCTAGAAGTTATTATATGTACAGCGTTGTTGTTTTTTCTCTGTCAGGTTTGGTTGGGCACTTGCATGTGTGTCTGGCTGTGCATTTTTAGTTGTTTGTGCTACAGAATGTACTGCAGCTCGCTTGTAAGTCGCCATGGGTCAAATGCATGGCTGCCGTTTTAAGTAGATTTTTTTTTTTTTTTAATGAGAGTCCTAAAAACAGTATAAGTCAAGCAGCTGTGGATGAATTATTTACCTCTGTTAAAGCCTTAATGAGGGACATTAAGTATCACGTCTCATATGGAGATAATTACAAGTTAGGGTCACAAGTATTTGGACAGTTTTCAACATGTGAGTCAGATTCTTGTTTCACAAAAATATGGCATTTACCATTTAGGAATTATCCATTCTAACTAAAACTGTGATTGTCCTAATATTTCTGAACATAACTATTTGTTAACATTGTGTTCACATGAATTAATTTTGCACTATGTAGTGAACAGTCATTCACTGCCATTGGTATGTCGACAGGTACATGCTACGGAAGAGGTGGGCACTTCTGACTTCCGTGTTTTTGCACATCAGCTTTGATTCCGGTTCCGGGTTAAGACGTGTGGGCCGCGGTTACACTCGCGCAAACCACACCCGCCTCCCTCGCAAAGTCACGTCGCGAACCGGAACCGGAATCACAGCTGATGTGTAAAAACACGGAAGTCCCGCCCCTTCCGTATCGATCCAAAAACGTATCACGCACAGGTGCATCTCACTAAATTTGAATATTGAATTGCTGACTGCAGTTTAGCGCCAGTTTGAGAAACTTTATGGCCGTCACCACACTAAACATGATTACGCTATGTTACCACCTGTAAATGCGTGGTGGCTGATCAGCGATGGACGGCTCAGCTGGATAGCAAAAAAACTGGAGAGCTACAAAGGTACTGTAAGTCTACATGCTTACTTTATTAAAAGGAAACAAAAACTGGGCTTCTCAGCGCTACCACGCGTCACAATAAGCGTACACATCATCCACGGCGTCAAATATATTGATGGCCAACTAAAAGGCACCTAAGCAAGGATGCGCCACCTTGTGGCGCGGTGCCACATTGCGGATTGTTAACACCGCTGAGTGTGTACAATTAATTGTTGTGATTTATTGAGATTCACCTGTACAGTATTCTGTGATGAGCAGTTTGTACTAGTCACTTTCACAGAAGGATTTTGACAATCTATTGCATCCCTCTTTTTTTTGTGTCATTTTTAGTCCATATACAGTAATTCAAATCACAATATCACTTAGTTTTAATGTTACGTTGTATTTTCTGCTCTTGAGCATCTCTACTGTAGAATTCTTGAGGGAAATTTATCAAATTCCCAATCTCAGCATATACTGTGTATATATATATGTGTGTTTTATGAGGGGCTGCCTGGAACATAATTCAATATTACAGCTCACACGACTGAAATGCTTAAAACACTTTTATTCATTACTGACATGCTTTAACAAATTGTACTGAAATATGCATTTCACTTATGTAAGAGGTCATCTTGAATTATGACCATGACAGGCCCTCATAGTGATTTGTCTTCATTTTCTTCACATATTTTTGAGCCTTTGCAGCATTGGAGTATCACTGTCATTTGTTGGTGGTTGGATGTGCACAGTAGCAATGTTGTCATCACTGCATTTTTTTTTTTTTTTTTTTTAATGCTGAAACAATAGCTTCTCAGGTACAATTGTCTCGTTTACACGCCAGTCACTCGGATGTTGTAGATACACTCACCATTCACATTGAATATCCTTTTAATGGATGTGATTAAACAAAAATCGTGTTTCGGCATTAGTATCAGTATTAGAGGTAATTTCCTTCCTCCTATACAATTACATGATGATTATTACTGAGAAACTACAATTATACAACCCACTCGATCTGGAGAGAGAGAGAGAAAAAAACAACTACATGTAACCCACAAATGCTCAAAACATCGAGTCATAATTTTCCACAAATATTTTATGTCCCTGGGAAGACATCATAACATCTGAAATGGCCACTGATCGTTAATAGGTTCCCCAGCTCTGCTTTGGATGGAATTCTTAAGTGATTTAATGTGAATCTGTCAATAATTAAATGCTTCCACTTTGCAGGGTTATCTTATGTTTTTGTTCTGGCAGGCCAGAATGACTTCCAATTGATGTACGCTACATGTAAAAGTAGCCGCAGTGATGTGATGAACATGGTTTATTGTTGGTTAAAATCACTTTACAGCCATTAAACATCAAGCAAACGTTTTATGTTATTGACTTAATTATTGATTTTGCTTGTGGTGTAGTTAAAAAAAAAAATGGGTGTACTGTTTACTATTCAGATGACGTAATATAACAAGAACCCAATACATGAATTACAACTTCAGGTTGACTCTGTCATGGTACTTCAGGTATGGATCATCCACATACCAGTTCCTCCTTTTCCAGTACGATGTTGTCATTTTATCTAACATTTTACTCTGCGTTTTATTGCAAAAGACGTGCTCCCTCAGCCGCTTTCGTCTGGCCGCGCTCTTCTTCCACAGTTTCTTCTTGTAACCAGCCTACATACAGGACGGGGAAACAAGATTAACGCCTTTGTTTTAATAAAAACATCAAATGGACTCATACCTTGCGTCGAATCCAAAGACCGCAATGCAGCCTCATGAACCGTTGTGTGACAGACTTGACAGACTTCCTCTTTGCCTTCTTTACACTGTAGTATGTCAGAGTTCGGGTGGGCTGCTGACTCAAGGGGGGTGTAAGAGCAGATAGCCTGCAAAATACATATAAATATGATAAAACATAAGTGGACTATATAGTTTATGCAGGAGTCACTGTACAGTTGAAATGTTACCACTTTATCTTCAAGACATGTTGCATAAGTGTCAATATTAGAACTGTGCATACACTGCCAGAAATAATTACCAACATGTCTGTGCTAACAGCAGCGTTTCAAAAGTCTTTTACCGTTGGAGGAGGCCGCACCGGGATAGATGACAGACTGCAGCGGGCAGTGGAGCGCGTAGGGTCGTGGCAGCACGGGCATAAAAGGGATGAAGAGCTTGGGTGAAGCCGGACAGCCGAGCCGCGTTCGTTATCCGAGTACACAGCGACACAGTTAGCGGCGACCTCAGCATCCCTGTCGGAGCAGAAGGACAACATGTGAACAAGAGAACGAAAACTCACTCCTGCTTGGAAAAAAAAAAAAAAAAAAGATCAGTATTGCCTCACGTACACATTTCAACATACTATGACGTAAGCAATACAGCTAGTAAACTTTTGTAAAATTAGGAGAAAACAACGCTAAAAGTCCAAATGCCGCATCGCTTACCAGACAGGTTCCTCGCCAGGAGGGCCGCCATGTTTGCCTCTGAGAAATGACGTCACTACGGAGTCCTGAACGGCCAAACGTCATTGCGAAAGTTTACGATACAATGCTACCGCCTAGCGGCAGGTCTGTCGTGCTCCATCCTGTGAGAACTCATTTGACTCTTGAGACTACTTTTTTTTTTTTTTTAATATATATATATATATATATATATATATATATATATATAAAAAGTACTCCAATCTGTATAGACGTAAAGTACAAATAGGTGCGTAAAAGTGGCATTTTGTAAAAGTGGAAATATTAAGATGATAGCTCATGTCATCAATGGCGTGTTTGCATGTAATACAGTATTTGGATATGGAAAAGATTTATTATGTACTGAAGAAAATGACCCCCTCCCCGTAAAAATCGTAGCGTAGCCCCGTAATTGAAAATTGTGAACACCCGGACATTTCTGAGATTGCTTTTGTCTGTGATTAGCATACAAAAAAGGCAGATTGTTATAGTAGTCAAACGAAACAGCATTTCATTACATTTTGAAATTAGAATAAATAATCCTAACAAATAAAATTACAATGACCCAAAAGTCGGCGTTTTTCATTGAGTGCAGCTTCATTTCACCGAATTAAAAACCGCATTTGGCCAATGGCAGAAAGTACAATATACTTGTGTAACCACCTGTTGACATTCATACAACAGAACTGTTCTGCGGATATATCATCTTTAAACAGGCCCAGATTACACAACAATTGAGTAAATTGAGATATTATTTAAATATTTTGTTTGGTGGTGTGCCTTGAGATTTTTCAAATGTAAAATAGTGTGCTTGGGGTCTTTATGGTTGAGAGGGGGGGGGGGGGGGGGGGGAAGTTACCACGCCACTAAATTCTTGTGCGTGCTTGTAACAAGTGCAACTAAGGGAAGTAATGAATGTCACACTGTTGACTTTGATATGATCATGTTGGAACCAATTTTATCAGCTGTCACATGCCCAAAAAATCTAAAAAAAAATCTGCCGTGAAAAAAAACACAGCACTGCACTAAAAATATGTGCTGCCACTGAAATGGTTGCAATTACTAAGTGCTGATCATATAGATAAAATGCAAGACTAAGTCAATGTTTCAAGTATCATTTTATCACTTTGACATTTTACAACATGCTTTCTAGTTGGATACTTTGTCCAGGCATTTCTAGTTTGTGTAGATTTTTTTTTTTTACATCAAGCAGTACAGAAAATGGATGTATTGATGTATTATTCATCTATAGGTAAATCTCTAGACTAGATAGAAAGTCTCAAATAATAGGTTGTAGGTTATTTATTTTTCTTTAAAACATACAAACATCTTTAAAAAGGCTGCTTAGACAAAACAAAGAATCCCATTGAGATGCATTAAAAAGGAGCCGTCATGTTCCATGTGCTGTCGTTGATCATCTAGCTGGTAGTTGCACCTACAAGTCTACAAACACGAGTGCAAAGGAAAGCAAACATTCCATTAATAATAATAAAAAAAATTTAAAAAAAATTAAAAAAGTGCTTTTTATAAGAAAGAAAAGGCTCCCACCAAGTCCTGGCATGCATCTGCTTTTGCAGCATGACACTCCTAATCCAATAAGCTCGCTTACAAAAGGACAGTGTTCGCCGGCTGTGAACCTATCAAACTAGAATGTCTCGCACGAGAGCCGACACGTGTTTCATTAACGCACTTAATGTAGAGTATGTCCATATTTTGCTCTTTCCTTTGGTTCACCAGCCGGCGTAAACGGGCTCGGCATCACAGGGGATTCCATAATAGCGACCTTGAGGCCTCTCTTTGCCTAATAGCGGCGCTCGGGACACACTCAGTTCCCCATCAGTGTCTCTCATTTTGCGTAGGACCATTAGAATGATGAAGAGTAGAGCCACTAGAAGCAAAATAAAAATAAAAATAATATGCCATTAAAATCCACTAAGGGCCTAACGAGAGAACATTGCAAGTTTCACAAGGCTGGATGTCAGGGTGACTACGACTTACCCCCTCCTCCAATTACTAATAAAGCAATGGTGACTGGAGCCAGTTCGCACGTGTCCCCCGCTTTGCGAAAGAAAGTCTCCATGCAGTAGCCTGGAGCTGAGCTGCCCTCTGGACAGAAGGCGTCGCTGGGACAATGAATGGGGCTCACGTCTGGACTCTGGAAGCATTTAAAAAAAATAATAATAATAATAATAAAATAAATAAATAAATAAAATAAAATCATAAACATCAATAGGACTACTTGCACAATTAAATCCAAAACAAATACATTTATTTTATGTATTTATTTATTTATTTTTATTTTATTTATTTATAACAATATTTTGTTGCAAATTAGTGTAACCATAATTTTACAAACTACTCTCAGTATGATGCAGTATAGTTCCAATTAAATATACACAGTAGTAGGGGTGTGAATTGCCTAGTACCTGACGATTCGATTCGTATCACGATTCACAGGTCACGATTCGATTCGATACCGATTAATCCCGATACGAATTTATAAGTCGATTGTTGCGATTTTTTTTCATTCAAATTTAGAAAATACTAATCAGTAAGCTTGTAGAGTGTAAGATTTATATGAAAATGTATTATTTATCTAAAATTTCAGTCTTATAGAGGTTGTAATCTGTTCCATGTTTGAACAGCATTAAAATAAAATATTAAGGCTTAATGTTCCGTTCATATAACATTCTTCCATGCTCAAGGTGTGAATCCTAAAAAAAAATAAAAAAATAAAAAATCGATTCTGCCGATTATTGAATCGATTCGAGAATCGCGCGATGTAGTATCGCGATATATCGCCGAATCGATTTTTTTTAACACCCCTACACAGTAGTATTTAGTATTTGCTCTATCTGTGTCAAAGTATTAGCTCGAGATAGACCGATACGTTTTTTGTTTTTCTTTCCCCCAAGACTGATACCAATAATTAGTATAGTCAAGGAGGCTGATAACGGATATTTGGAGCCGATATTCACTTTCACTAAACGAAAAAAACAAACAAAAAACGTATAGATACGTTTTTGGTAGGGAAGGACAAAGTATTAAAAAACACATTTACACGTTTTTGGGTTTGAATGAGTTAAAATTGTCCAAAATTTCAAAATCTATGAATGAGTTAGGAGCATTTCTTTTGAAGTTAACTGAAATTTTAAGTAAATAGTTCCCTGAAGTTAACAATACACACTTTTTTAATTGATCTGTTATCAGCGATTAGATTTTTAAAATGGCTGATATTCATCCATAATCGGCCCAGATGATAATCAGTTTTAGTTTGTCCGCCATGCCTACCTGTAATTTTTCAGATTAATTTAAATTTAAAAAAAAAACATCAAAGAAAAAAACCATGTAATGATAAGCACGAAACCTCTTTTTCCCCAAAATTTAAATACATTTAACCTTGGGCCTAAATTGCAATTACCTTAATTTTTGTATTTTTTTTTACAAATACACACGACAAATTTGAACAATAGCAGTTACAATTTTAGTCTGAATGTTTTTTTTTTTTTTTTATCTGTTTGCGTTTTTCAGACCCAAATGTTGGTACAGCTCTTCTATTGGTTCTCACTAAAGTGTGCAAGTGGTCATAATACTATGGTCTGTCAATGTGAAGTCAGTTTTGTGGTGAACTCAAAAGGGAGAAGTCGAAGTACTGACTGGACAATAGTGGTCCTCTGGGCAGACATCGCAGCTCTCTTGGCCCCAGTGGATCTGGAAGGAGCCACTGCTGCAGATCTGACACATTATCTGATGAGTGGCCTTATGCATGCCTGTCCAAAAATTAAAAAAAAATAATAATAATAAAAAAATCACACCAACTATTACAGCATCCTACTGTCTATTACGGACTGCAGTGCTCATCGACAGACTCAAACCTGGCCGACACGGCGTGCAATCTTTTGCTGCGGCCTGGAGCGCCTCCGACCCCCCGGGACACGTCTGGCATTGCGAGCACCCAGAGGAGCTATCAGGGAAAATGATATTTTGAATACTCCAGTTATCATCACTGAGTTGTGAGCAGAACTCAAGCCACCTTTGCACGATTCCCACACCATCTACTGCACACTAGAAGAAGCATGTGATAATCCAATTGTTTTTTCAAAGACTGACGCTGATAGCGAATCTTCACACCGATTATAAATGTCTCGCATTTAAAAGGCAGACTTACTTGCAAAAACTCCCTCTTGAACATGGTGTACATGATGTGGAACTGTGCAGTGAGGAGAAGAAACCTGAAAGCAGCACAGTTGCGCTCATTAATTTACGTTATAGAATGTATAATGCAGGGGCCAAGAAAAAATAATATATAATCTGACATTGCAGTATAGGTGGCTATACATGAACAATCTAAGGTCCTATGTCTGTACGCAGTAAAGCTAGCAATAGTTCTGTAGTGATAAAACCCACCTGGGGAGCAACTTGCACAGCTCTCTGCACCAGTGTTGTTGTTGAAGGATCCAGGTGGGCACGGGTGACACAGTGGGCTTCCAGTAAAACTGTGGTCAAAGGACATGCATTTTATTGTCCTTGTTATAGAACTTAGGTTGGTCAAATATAAATGTCTAATCTTGAAAATAAACAAGAATCAACTAACTTCACTTCACAAATATGGCACTTTATTGTACTTTAATTTATTTAATTCAATCTCCGGTGTAATAACCTTATTTATTGAATTTTTATTTTTAATTTTATTATTATTATTCTTAATTAAATCCCTGGTGTAATAACCTTATTTAATGATTGATTGAATTTTTATTTAATTAAAAAAACACACATTAAAAACGTATGATTACGTCTTTGGGACAATTAAAACATTGAACATAGAACTTATTTATACGTTTTTGGGAGCAAATGTGTTCATTTAAATTGATGCAACTTTTTGGGTTAAATAACTCAAAAAGTTGGGTTGGTCCCTTTTTGACCCAATTTGGGTTATTTTTGACCCAACTACTTTTAGAGTGTGGTTTACAACAAGTGAATAGGACCCAAATGGAACACAGGAACTAAAACGTTCAAACCTGAGCAGTTTTGAAACAGTTCAGTCCTATTTTGAAGTGCCTCGATTTGCAAGTTTTGAGATTTTTGCCTTGACTTGCAAGCACGAGTAACTTGCGTTACAGCTTATGACTCTCAATAGCTCCAGTTAAGTGAAGAAAAAATGGTGCAATCAAGGTGGAACAAGTTTACAACCTTTTTTTTCCCGCCAAATAATGCTTCAAGTCATTTATTTGACTGACTGAAAATATACTCAACAAAAATATAAATGCAACACTTTTGTTTTTGCTCCCATTTTTTTAAACGAGATGAACTCAAAAGATATAAAACTTCTTCCACATACACAACAATATCACAATTTATTTCAAAATATTGTTCGCAAACGAGTCTAAATCTGTGATAGTGAGCACTTCTCAAAACAAAACGTTTTCGCCTACCATGTCACCTTAAGTGCGCCGTAAACACTTCCGGGTCATCTTCTATGTGACCAAAAGCGACGAGGACGGAAGGTTTGTAAACATGAAACAAAGCAATGGGAAAGCTTTCCCAAAGCGACTAGGATGGAGCATGTATTTCCCCACTGCTTTATTTACACGTCGCTTTTGGTCACAGGGTAGATGACCCGGAAGTGTTTACGGCGCAGCTAAGGTGACATGGTCGGCGAAAAAAACAACAACAAAAAAACAACTTTGCATTCCCTCGCAAAACATCAGAACGCAAAGTTTTTTTTTGCTACCATGTCGCCTTATGGGCTCCGTAGTTTTCAGTATTAAATACAAAACGGGAATTGAAAAGAAAGCCAAACTACACCATCTTGCAGATCATTTCCCCCCTTACTTTGTGTAGAAGCCCTGTCTACAGGGCAAGCACTGCTGCTGTCCAGCCAGCGGTTGGTAAAAGCCGACGGTGCACGGCAGACAGGCTCCGGGAAATAGACACAGCCCAGGCTCAGAGCAGCACGCGCACAGCAGTGTACCTATATGGATAAGAAGTCCAAATCGCATCAGCTCTTCACGACCGCCCCCAAAAAGCTTTGAGCTACTTCGCTCACCATTGTCGTACTGCGATCCGGGTGCACAGGGCTCACAGGCGGAAATGTTGAACGCGGAACAGCTGGTGGCGGTGGTGCTGCTGACGAGAGCAGAAGTTGGCGTCGGAGCAGTGGCGTTCTGCGCCAGAGTGGTGCCCAAGGCAGCAGGAGTGGGCGTGGTCTGACTCATCACCATGCCTGCGACACAAAAAATAAAATATGCCGGGAGTGTGACTGAATATGGAGGAGGATGACTCAGTGCTGTCGCACAATCAGTTGACTAAATCAGGAGTGTCACACTTGTTTTTTATTGCAGGCCAAATCGTTGTCATGGTTGCCGGCCAAACATGTGATGAAAAATACTTTACATAAAAGTGTTTTTGCTAGGGGTGTGACAATATGCCAAAAATCACGATTTAAAAACCCCAAAACAACCCGCTTATCTGTCGTGTAACACATTTACTGACCTTTTAAATGAAACATCATCTAGTCATGCGATCTGCTAGCAAGAGGCTGATCTGACTGTTATCGCGCCACACTATCCATGATTTCTAAATAAAAAAAAAACAACATTTGAAATGTGGACTCGTCAGACCACAGCACACTTTTCCACTTTGTGTCAGTTCATCTGTAGTTGACTTTCGGCGCAGTTTCGCCGATAACGCAGCAGGTAAGCTGTCTGAAGATTTGCCATTTCTGAGGTGGCAAAAATATATATATCAGAAATTCTAAGTAAAGTTTGCAAGAAGAGATTTTGACTACATTTGACTACAACACTAAAAAGAACATTGTTGAACCAATATAAGATTACAAATGTATTGTTGGCAAACTTAAAAAAAAAAAAATCACTTCAATTTGTAACACACACTTGAATTAAGTTAGTCCAAAGTGAATTTATTAAGTTTAATTAATTATGAGTTCATTAATCGTAATACTTTGGATTGGAGTCACTTTGGATTAACGTAATTCAGGTGAATATATTAAGTTTAATGAACTCATAACTGATTAAACTTAATATATTCGCTTTGGACTAACTAAATTCAATCGGGTGCTACCGATTAAAGCAATTTTTTTTTAAGTTGGTCAACAATTTAATTTGTAATATTAAGTTGGTTCAACAGTTCTATTTTTAGAGTGTAGCTGAAATCTTCGAACCTCCAAGATGTTTTTGGTCTCCTTTTGGATATTAGCAAACAGCATGTCCATGGACCATATTTTCATAACCAGCAAAGTGCAACCCAATTGTGCACATGGGTGGAGTTTTGGCACCGTTGTGGGAGTGAACACAACTGATTTAATTACCAGTCAATTGAAGTGGTTCCTCCCACTTGAATATATGAATACATGAATATGCACCAGTTTTTGCGACAAGCGTACGTGTCTATGAAAAATACAGCCTTATATGTGACAAAAATGCCATTTCACAACATTCATTTTATGTCCAAAATGTGTTGTTTTCAGTTTGTAGCGGGAAAGTGGGGCCAGCAGGTATATTATAAGTGCATCAGCGAGACAAGAGGGCACATTGTGTGAGTAATCACATTAGCCATGTGCTTGTGTGGGAGCCATCTTCCTCCAGAAAACGAGTTATTCAGAGAGAAGAGGCGGGTCATGTGATTTGGAGCCAGAACTAGATTGGCAACAAGTCTCAAAATATACATCTATATTCATAAATAGCAGAGAGAAATGAGTCAAAACGTTGAGGGATTTCACTTCCCATTGTTTGAATGTTCATAATTGGGCTTTAAGTCTTTAGCAAGGGTGAAATAGAGATTGTAAAGCATAAAAAAAAACGTTTCTTACTGAATTGTAAAGCAAAAACAGACCTGAACGAATGTGGAAAATACCGAATGGAATGATCATGCACCGTCTATCCAAACAAGTATATTGCGCGTTTCCAATTCTTGCATACTCACCAATGAAGCAAAATGCAGAGATCAGGGGCAGAGGTGCCCAACGGTCCATCCTCCTCTTGATGGTCCACAACTCTTCTCCTCTTCAAAGTTCATCTACAGCATCATCGGGCGCCTGACAAATCACCGACAACTTTCTTGTTTGTTTGTTTTTTGTCCGAGTGAAGCTCGCTTGAGGTGGGACTAGTCTTCTCATTGGCGTCATATGACAAAATAGGCATCATGTGATTTTGCTTAGAAGGGGAAAAAAAGGGGGAGGAAAACTGGTTGGATGTTTTTTTTTTTTTTCTTTTTTGCGGTTTCCACCAGGAGTGCTAATGTGCAAGATAAATCCATTAGAGGCGCCTTCAACATGCACACGTCATTTTTTTTACAGCAGTTTGAGGGTAATCTAAGAATATTGAAAGATTTCAAAGAAAAAGCACAGGCGTGGTTCATTTTGTGTAGGAAATGTGACGCAGATGATGAAAGAAGTGATGACAAACTTTCTGTATATGATGAAGCAATCCAGATACAAAATCATAAAACGCTACTGTTTTTTTTTTTTTTTTAAACTCATTCACTGCCATTGACGGCTATAGACGTCAAAGATAAATTTTAATTGGTCAGGCAGTGAATGGGTTAAATAGACAGTTGCACTCAAAATGATTAATCCGCCACTGTAAATTACATTTGCAAAATGTCCAGGGCCATGTTAAAAAATGGTGTTGACGGAGTTATTTGAAATCTTGTTTTGTTGGTTCATGGCAAAACTACTTTCACGTTGGAAATATTGACTTTATTTGTATAATTTTGCTAGATGAAGCTTTCGTTGGAATTTGCCTGCATTTAATGATGTGCAAATATATCAATTGAATATATTTCTCGAGTGCCCTCCTCTCTGAGAAACACCATGAGGGTCTTTCCTCTCGATGTACTGCTCCAAGCACTGCTCCAAGTCCTCCCAGTTTATTTTCTTCAATCCATCCTATCAAAACATAACATAAAAAAAACATGCTGTGACCATGATGAGGTCAACACTAAGTCATTTATTATTGTGGATTTCTCACTGACTTTGCCGTGGGTCTCTATGGTTCCATCGGGGTGTGCTGCCGCCTGCTTTGAGGGTTTGGCCTGGTTGTTTTCATTTTTCTTCAGTTTTTGGTACTCCTTCTTCACCTCTTCAATCTTCTTTTGCAAAGTCAAGACCTTTTTGTCCTGTACTACCGTGTTCTCCAATTGCAGCTTGGATTGCTTCTCCTCCTCTTTCCTGCAACACAACAAATGTGACTTATTGCTTTAAACGAGCCATTTGTTTACTCGACTGTAGGCAGCATGAAGTATAAACAGTTATGTACTGTAAAATCTTGCATTAACTCATTTGCTCCCAAAAACGTATAAAAACGTTCTATTTTAAATATTGCCATGGACCCGAAAACATATTTATACGTTTTTTTATGTTTTTTTTTAATATATATATTTTTTTATGCTAGGGCATACATAAGGCTTTGATGCAGCCTCTGACCTGAAGAGGTTGCTTTAAGCAATGGTAGTTATTACAAAAAACGGTGGCAGCAGAGTATAAGAGATCAACCAGGGCAAATAGCTCTTTTTCCCCAGTGTTTTTGTTATGATTAATGTATGTATATTTACCACAGATTTTTGTCTTTCAGGTATTTCAACACGCTTGTGAATAATAATGAAACTTAGCTAGCTATATTCTAATGGTAACTGTAATTGAAACAGATACAAAAATATTTTTTTTCCGATGAAAGAAGAGACTCTAATCTTTCTTTTGCTAGCTTCCATGTTTTTATAGCAATAAAACTTGCAAAATCTGTCAAAAAAAAAAAAATCATTAAAACAGCCGGGAGCAAAGGAGGTTGCTTCAGTCAAAATGGCTGGGAAAGAATGAGTTAAAAGCTCCTTCCCTAAAGCCCACTAAGGGACAAACGTTTGCGAGTGTTGGCGGAAGTAGCGAATGCGGGCTTCTGTCAGGGTTCGTTAGCTTTCATTCAATGTTTGCAAACATTAGCTAAATGTTCAACTACAGTTTTAATGGTTTTTATGTAAAAATGTTAAATAAGTCATAATATTCAGATAATTTCATTTGAATTAAAAACTTTATTGAAAAGGGGAAGAGACTTTTTGTTCCATCATACGTTGCAAAGGGACACTGTTAACTCATTGACTGCCATTGACGGAAAAAGACGTCAAATAATGCATTTTTGCTGGGCTGGCAGTGAATGTGTTAAACAAAATGTGCCAATATATTTTGTGATTATATTGCAGCATCTTTTTTTCCTTTTTTCTTTTTTAAGGCAAATTTTGCTTAAAAATCCATCAATTTTAGTTACATCTCATCTTAACTCATTGACTGCCATTGACGGAAAAAGACGTCAAATCATGCATTTTTGCTGGGCTGGCAGTGAATGTGTTAATTGACGCACAGGTGGACGACAAGGAAGGAGCTTGTCCAGAAGACGTGCTTTTTGTTATTATTCCTTTTGAGTGAATGTGGCCAATAAGGTAAATCATAAGTCATTTAATTTCTTAATTGTTTATTGTGAAGCCTCTTCATTTTGTGTGCTAATTGAGCTTATTTTCGCTCTTTTCGTAGTTCTGACGGCATTGTTGGTGTGTTGTTTAACATGTACAAGACATGTAGACGACATTGAATGTCTGTTGAAACCCAAGAACGAATTTGAGCCGTGATTGAACTCAAAGGGAGTAACAATAAGTATTACTTATTTGTGTGTATGTTTAGACAGGACAGATCAGTCGGTGTCACGTGATTTAGCTGACCTGCGCGTATTGGCGATCACCAGCGCTCTCGTGTGGAGGTTGATATTCTCCATGTCCTCCAAAAGCACCTTCTTCTTCTTCTGATTCTCCCTCTGGATGTAGTTCTGTTTCTTCCGCTGCTCAATCAACTCCGCTTCCTTCATGAGCAACAGACGCTCCTTCAGCTCGGCGTGGGACATCTCGACGAGCAGCTCATGACCTGCAATCTGACACAAAAAGGTAAACTATGACACGTCTTAAATCATTCTTCCCCTCGACTTACCTGTGTGTTATCAAACATGTTGTTTCGAACGTTAGGGAAACATTCCATGGCGTGGATTTCGCTGATGAGTTCCATCTTTTTGTTAAGTGCTTCCTTTGCTTCTTCTTGTGCTTGATGAACAATCTCTTGATTGTGCGCTGCAAATTCTTTGGCTACGGTGTTGCAATGAAATGGATTCGTTATGATCAGAAATCAGGTGGTGTGACGTGAAGGTGCGTACCAGCACTCTGCCTGCATTTCTTCATCCTCTCTGTAGCTTTTTGGGAGTTACTGTGACCCTCTGCCACTTGTTGTACTAAGTCTTTTTTTTCTTGTTCTTCCTCCAACTTTCTCTGGATATCTTCCTGAGTCCGCTTAACTGTCTGCAATAAAGTCAAGTCAAGCCATCTTTATTTATATAGCGCTTTCAAACAACAAAGCAGAACAACTTGAACAATGTTTGTTGTTATTCTATCCCTGGTGTTTACCCACCTCAACTCTTTTAAGATGAGCAGCCTTCTTGTTACGTTCTGTTATTTGTGCGCGGGCCAAAACGGCCTCCCAATGGCTGAGAATGACACTGGCGTGCTTCTGCTCAATCTTTGCCAAATACTGCTGATGTTCTTTCGCGCAAATTTCCTTCTCCTTCTGTAGAAAAACTGAAGGCTCGTTTGCACCCTCCACCAGACTCTCTATTCTATATAAATAGGAGAAGAAATTATTTTTGTCCAAAATCTGAAATAATCCACCACACGTCTGGTATGATATTAACTCATTTGCTCCCAAAGACGTATAAATACGTTCTATTTTAAATATTTCTGGTGTACCAAAGATGTATTTATGTTTTGTTTTGTTTTTTTGTTTTGTTTTATGCTAGAGCATAGAGAAGGCTTTGAATAAAGGCAGTTATTACAAAAACTGCCAGCAGGTGGCAGCAGAGTATAAGAGATCAGCCAGGGCGATGTTGCAACAAGTTGTTTTCCCCAGTTTTAGATTTGTGAATATTGATGAAACTAAGCTATATTCTAATGCTATTTGCTGCAAAACGGAAACAGATTGGTAGAAATTACTCCCCCCCCCCCCCCCCCCAGATGTATCAAATCAAAATCAGTCAAAATTCAGCAAAACAGCAGCGAGCGAAGGGAGTTTGTTTCAGTGAAAATGGTTGGGAGTGAATGAGTTAATGTTGCATTTAACTCATCTACTGTTAATGTCTGTTGCCAACGCACCTCTGCAGCTTGTCCTGCAGGTGGCGGTCATGTAACACCCGACGCCTCAGCATGGCTGCCCTATTGAGTTTGATTGGAACGGTGTCCTGAGAATTCTGGAAAATATGGAGCAAAATAATATTGCATTGAATACTTGCACAAAGAATCAAGTAAAACTGCTGACTAAGTAGAACAATAATGACTAACTTCTCACCTTAACAGGAGGGGGAGGTGCCTTAAATGAGTCAAAATGCAGTTCTGAGTCCAAACCTTCTCTTAACTGCATTCTCAGTCGCTGCATTCCAAATGTACATAGTGAAAAATGATCAATTGTGCAAAAAGGCATTTAGAATTTTTTTAAGACAATAGTATGTTCTATGCAGCCCCACTACTCTTAAAGACAGTATACTAGTTAATATTGCGTTATTGCAATGTCTTGTGGTAAATGTTAGGATATATGGACAGTTCATTCATGGGCATATTCCACCATGCAACTGCCACTATATGTTTTGCATTGGAAGTGGGTCCATACCTGTGTGCAATCAGTTCTTCTTGGTCTTGCAAATCCATACTGCTTCGTATTAACCTCATGCAGCAGCTCCTTCAGACAACAACAGACAAGATGTCAGTACACTTAATGGATTAATGCTTTTAATGTATCTTTTTTTTACAATTATTATGTTGTACCTCGGCCATTTCATGGTTCCTTTGCTTTATTTCTTCTAAAAACTGGATTAATTTTGGAGTCCTGTAAGTGCTGCTCGGTATCTGCAAACATTACAGGAGTGGAACATCCATCACCAACTATCATTGTGAAGCTCAATAACATGTCCTGGTTGTTTTATCGAAAGAAAAAAAAAGTATATGCATCCATGGAAGTTCACATGAAATAAATTGTACTAATAACTACAAATATGGTTGACTTGTTTGTGTTTATCCGGCAGAGGGCTGAGTTGAGGCTGACGTGAAGATGAAGGTCTATGTTTGACAAAGGAGAATTCCATAAGATCAGTAGTTTTGGGTGGGGCTTTCCGTATCCGCATCCCTCCAGACACTTTGGCAGCAAGCTTCTCCATGAGCGTCTCAATCTCAGACCGCTTCCTACAAAAGAACAAAAGTTACGAACCGCTTTGCGTTTTGTGCCTTGAGAATATTGCGTAAATGTTTGCATCGATTCCGTTTGTCACCTGAGCAGAGGGTCAATCCAGTGGTCCTTCACATACGATACATCATAAACACGATTCCACTCATCTTGTATCCAAGTGGTGAGGTTCATAAAGAAGAAACTCAGGAACTAAAATCAAGCACATTATATAATAGAACGTACACTTTGTGCCATAACTGATTATCATTTCAATGCAACAGCATTCTTACATTGTGCATGCTTTTAATATCCAGAGATCTGACAATGTCGCTGAAAGCCTTCAGTCCAAGGTCATCAAAGTGGAATATCGTGAGATAACAGATAACTAAAGACAGCAGAAATAGAACAACAATAAGTTTTTGCTATTTAAAATGGCAACAAATTGTTTAAACTTACCAACAAAATGGTTGTGATAACGTTTGGATATAAGTTTGCCACCTTGTCCAAAGAAAGGATTGATGACTATGTCCAATATCTTCTTGTACTCGATGCATCCAAAGACGAGGTCAAGAATGTACTTCATGGAATCAGGTTCCATGTCCTACAAAATGAATCCACCCATAATGATTTCCAAAGCAAAATACTACTTTTAGTTGACTCACCCATGCAACAAACTAGTCATTTTATCAACTATAAAGCTTTGACTTTTTGTACTCCTTCATGTCATGTTTATGTGTATGTTTATGACAGCTTTTTGTTGATTACATTACCACATTTCTTTACCTGCAGATCCTTAGCTGCATCTTTCATAAATTCATTCAAACTCGTTCTCCTTGCAGTGAACTTGTCGAGAAGAAAAATGGCCTCCTTCACAAGTTCTCCATTGCCTTTCGCCATTTTGCACGCTCAGCACAACATCAACACAAACTTAATGAATTCCTCAACAGTTAGAATCGAAAACGATGTCATGGTTGGCATTACACACGTAACGACTGACGGAACGTATTAAGACGTCACGCATCCAATGTCCAGGCGGTGTCCGGTACGATAAAAATAGCGAGTCGTATTACGTATACATTGTGACGTAATAGCACAACTTTGCGTTGGCATCGAGTTCATCAAATTCATTGACGCGCCATCCATATGCGTGAACGTGCATTAGTGGCACTATACACAATCTAAATGGATTATAGGATAAATGTTTTTAAATGTGAAAATTCCTAGGGTTTGTTATTTTTTAGTTTTGTTAAATAATCCGGGTTGACTGACGCTTGTGACAGCGAATGCATCACGACATGAGAACGCTGTATACGTGCATGACGTCATCTTTAGAAGTGTGCGGTAGGCGGTCCTTTCAGGCAGGTAGTAAAGATAATAATACGTCATTATGATCAATAAGTTATACGAGACGTTCTGGGACCACTTACATCAAGTCGCCGGCGCATCAATTCGGTTAGATGGCAGACAGACAGGTAAGAGATTCGATGACTTAACGGATTTATTTATTTATTTATTGAACATGTATCGTTATTGGTCATTGCTGGCCTGGTACTAATGTCAAATTGTACTAAACATCCAGGATCCTGTCTTTCTGTATTCAACGGTAAACCAGCTGATTGGTCCAAAAAAAAGCATTTATTTTCAACAAAAAAACGTATTTTTAATCAAGTATCAATGCCAGCAACGTTATAGTAACAGACAGCGCAATTGAATATTCTTCCACTAGATGGCGGAATAACAAGCGTGTGAATTTTTTGTTTGGTGGCATGTCATGGGATTTTATTTTCATCTTCAGTTACTGTCCAGATTGTTGTGATTCTGCATTCGTAAAATGAAACAATGCAGGTTATTCGCTGCCAACACTCTACAATGCATTATTGACATTGATGGCCGTTAATAGAATGATTTGTAATGACATTTGCATTCAGGTCACTGTTTCTACATCCAATACGTGTGAATACAAAATATCAGGTGGTTAAATTTCCATCTACCCAATACAAAGTTTCCCCAATGCCCAGTAGGGAATGATGACTAAGGCGCATACTCTAAATACCTAAATACCGAATGCGCATTTTGAGGATATTTATTTTTTGGGTGTTTCCATCTGAGATACAACTTGAGAGTCTGTTCTCTCGATGTACTCTTCTAAGCTCTGCTCCAAATCCTCCCAGTTTATCTTCTTCAATTTAGCCTATCAAAACAAGACACACAAAAACAATAGTTAGGCCACATTCAACCAAGCCACTTACCAATATGGATTTCATACTCACTTTGCTGTGGGTCCCTGTGTTTGCTGCTACTTGCTTGGAAGGTTTGGCCTTGTTGCTGAGATTTTTCTTCAATTTTTGATATTCATGCTTTTTGTCTTCCAACTTCTTTTGTAGTGTCAAGCCTTTCTCCGCTCGAGTCTGCTGCAATCGAAGCTTGGCTTGCCTTTCTTCTTCTGTCCTGTCACGTAACAAAACGACACTTTATGTAATCCCTAGCTGTTGTGTACAAGTTTATCAACTCAAAATACGTCATTAACTCATTTACTCCCAATGACGTATAAATACGTCTTTTTAATGTTCTAAGTGTCCCAGAGACGTATTTATACGTTTTTTTTGTTTTTGTTTTTTAATGCTAGAGCATACAGAAGGCTTTGATGCAGCCTCTCAACTGCAAAGAATGGTTGCAGAAATGGTAGTTATTACACAAACTGCCAGCAGGTGGCAGCAGAGCAAAGAGATCAACCAGGGCCATCTAGAAAAAAAAGCTCAATTACTTACAATTTTAAATAGATTTGTGAAAACTGATGAAACTTAGCTCTCTTCTAATGCTAATTGCTGCAAAACGGAAACAGATAGAAACATACTTTTTTTTCCTGATGAAAGAAGAGACTTTAATATTTCTTTTGGTAGGTTCCATGCTTTTATAGCAATTGAATACAATATTCTGTGGGCCTTGCAAAATCAGTCAAAATCCAGTAAAACAGCCGGGAGCGAACGGGACTGCTTCTGTGAAAATGGCTGGGAGTGAATGAGTTAATTAAGCGAGATGGATCAGTCAAAAGCGTCACATTTGGCTGACCTGAACATGGCAGCCATTCCCATGACTCTACTGTGAAGATGGATGTTGTCCATTTCCTCCAACAACAACCTCCGCTTTTTCTGCTTCTCCTCTAGGATACAGTCTCGTTTCTTTTTCTGCTCAATCATATCTTCTTCCTTCATGAAGAACAGACGCTCCTTCAGCTCGGCGTGGGACATCTCTCCGAGCAGCTCGTGACCTGCGCCCTGATACAAGAGGTGAGCTGTGACACATCAACGTTTTAGCCCATTTCACACAAAGATCTTACAAAATGGCCACGTCACAATCGCAATGGACATTCAAACAATTGCTGTGCGCCGTATGGCTTGAGTGTGCCTGTTTCACTATGCTGTTATTGTTTTGTCATTTACTCACATCACTGTGTCATTTTTTTTCTCTCGATTGTGACACACACTGTCTGAATTTTATCGGATGGACTTCGACCCCCTTTCCGTGCCAATTTATACAGAACGGTGACATGGAATAATGTCTTGGGAATTCACATGTGTCTGTCCTCACACTCACCTCTGCGTCATCAAAATATTTTAGCCTAATGTGAGGAATATATTCAGTTGTGTGGAGTTCACTGATGGCTTTAAACTTCCTGTCGCGCTCTGCTTGTGCTTCCTCTTGAGCTTTTCGAAGGAGTTCTTGACTACGCTCTGAGACTTGCTTTACTGTTGTGAGGGAATCAAATATAAAGTTTTGAATAGGGAACACTATTCAATTGATCAATGTGCTTTGTGCTTTATATAAAAGGTGCTTACCGACATTTTGCTTGAAATTCCTGATCTTCTCTTTTGCTTTTTTGGGGTTCTTTATACAGCTCTCTGACACTTGTTGCACCAAATCTTTCTTTTGGTTTACGGCCTGTATTCTTTTCTGTGCTGTTTTCAGTCTCAACTGAGACTCCTGCAAGAAAGCAATGAAAAAAGACATGTAAACATTGAGCATATAAAAGCAATGTGTATTTTGTGAATGGTGAATAGTGCATCCACCTCTTGTTTTTGGCGTCTGATGGCGTTCTTTTTGCGTTCTGTTGCTTTTGTGCGGTCTATAGCAATCTCAAGATGGTTGATGACTGCGTCCGCATGCTTCTGATCAATTATTGCTGTCTTCTCTTGATGGTCTTTGTCACGCATTTCTTTTTGCCACTGAAGAAAAGGAATTGGTTCATACCCTCCTTCCACCAGATTCTCTATCCTGGCAACGAGAAAAGTATGTTGCATTTTTATTATTATAATCACGAAAATGTTTGTAGTTCTACTGTTGAATTTGCTTGTTCTCAAATATCTAATTTCCTCATATATTATTGGCTTGGAACACATGAATAAATACAGTTTGCAGGCTTTTTTCATCGTTTTAAAGTTCAACAAACAAACAAAAAAGGTCCATAATGTCCTATACAGTATCTACTCCTCTTTGAAATTCAGCTTTACAGATACCATGTCTGCTTTCCTCTATTGTGAACACATGTCAGTGCCAGAGCAGCTTGGTTGTTGTTTGTCTGTAATTATCCTGTGGTTGACTGGCCGGTAATGAATTTACCGTGTGCCCCGCCTCTTTCTCATAAGTCAGCAGGGATAGGCACAATCACCTGTGACCCTAAAATATCTTGGTGGAAAAGAATGAGGGTATAGTTGTTCATATTTTTGAGTGGAGTGGAGGCCAGTAACAGAAGTGCAGTATTTTAACTTCATATTGTATATTATTTAGATGTGCTAAGTTATGTATTGCGATGTTTACTTAGTTTGTAACGTCATTAGTCACGAACGTAGATACAACAACAAATCAAATCCTAATCAAACTTGGGTAGTTGTTGGAAAAGCGGCAACCTCTGGAGCTCTTCTTCCACTTTGCGGTCATGGAGCGCCCTCTGTCGCAGGATTGTGGAACTGTTGAGTTTCACAGGCCACGTTTTCTAACGCAAATATAGATGCAGCAAGTTAATATTCATGATGCAGAATTTAAATTCTAGCCACTAATGATGCAATACTCACCTTATTAGTTGGACAAGGCTGACTTTTAAAAACGGAATTGAACTTGAGTTTTGAGTCCAACTCTTCTTTTATCTTGGCAATCACCTTCTGCATTACATATTTGCATGATAAGTTATGTTTAATAGTTTCTCCCTCCACTACTGAAATTAGAAGCTCGTCCATACCTTTGTGCGGTCAGATTTTTGTGGTCTTGCACATTTGAATGGTGTCAAATTAGCATCAGACAGCAGCTCCTTTAGCGACAAACAGAAAAGATGTCAATAAGATTTGATACATTTTTGAGATAATGGGAAATGTGCATTACCTCTGTCATGTGTTGGTTCTTTTGCTTGAGTTTGTCTAATATCTGAACCTCTTTTGGAATTGTGTACATGCTGTTTGGTACCTACAAAAGTCACAGGACTGGTAAACACATCACAAACTCATCAATGTGAAATTCAATAACCGTTTTTGAGTATTATAAAAATGTAAAAGTGAATGTAGTGAATACAGTAATATATTTCTTACTGGCATGTATTTTTCTGGTGGAGCGCTGAGCTCAGGCTGTTGTCGACATGGTTTTGGTTTACGATTACAAAAAGAGAACTCTACAGGTTCTGTGGTTTGGGGCGGAGATTTTGGCATCTCACCAGCTCCAAGCTTCTTTATGAACGTCTCAATCTTAGAGCGCTTCCTAAATGACAAAAGACTTTTAAAAACTGCAAACATATTCTTGATTAGAGGTTTTCCTTGATTGTTTTAGCACCTTAGCAATGGGTCAATCCAGTGTGCGTTCGCATATGGGGCATCATAGATGCAATTGAGCTCATCTTCTATCCAAGTGGGAAGGTTTCCAAAGAAGAATTTCAGGAACTACAAAAATAGTACACGTTACAAAATGCACAGAACAGATTGGACCTTGTAGTGCAACAATATTCTTACCTTATGCATGTTATCAATGTTCAGAGATTTAACAATGTTGTTGAAAGTCTTAAGTCCAAGGTCATCAAAGTGGAATATAATGAGATAACAGATCACTGAAAACAATAAAAATACAATTTAGTTTAGTTTTAGTGTTTTTTTTTTTTTTTTTTTTTTTTTTTTTTTAATATTCAAACTCAAACGACCAGTTGAATTAACTTACCAACAAACTGGCTCCGAAAATGTGTTGGTAGATGTTTGCCATCATAGCCATAGAAGGAATTGATGATTATGTCCAGTATCTTCTTTTGCTCGATACATCCAGAAACAACAACGGTCACAAACTCCTGATAGTGAGGTTCCATGTCCTGGGAAACACGCAATAACGCTAACCACGAGGAGACATATGTACTAGAATTGCTGTGTATTATATATTTTTTAGTATGTATTGTTTGTACAGTCATTTAAAATAACTAATACATAATTTGTCACCCATGCTTAAATGTTGTAGCCTACACTTAACGACTTGTTTTTAATTATTTTGGATCAGTTTATTATTTTTCTGTTCTAAGTTCCAAAAATATGAATGTCCATATAAGTGGTGTGGGGTGAAATCTTTATAGGAGCCAAAAAAAAAAAAAAAAAAGATGTTCAACTATTAACTAAGAGGCATCATCAACGAGAGCAAGCAATTGTCAACGCTTTAGATTGGTCAATCGTTTATTTAAAATGTAAATATTTTTAAATACAGATGCACATGTATGGACTTGTGAAAAACTTTACCATAATTGATTCTTATCATATTGGCTTACCGTCAGATCTTTTAAAGAATCTTCAATAAAGTCGTCTATAGTCTTTTTGCTAGCAGGGAACTGATCAATCAGCGCAGCGGCCTTTTTCACAAGTGATCCATAGTTTTTTGCCATTTTACTCCAACATAAAGAGCTGTTAAAAACGTAGGATTGAGAGGCGCCAAACAATGTATATTTACATTAAATACAACCGTGTCTTTAAAAAAAGAAAAGCCCACTAGATCTGAAAGCCGTTCAGTTTGCTTGTTTTCCTTTCGTTGCCAGGGTGACGGGTTGCATAGAGACAATCTTAGACGAACCTCAGAAAACACATGTAAGGAAATTTTATTACTTATACAAATTCAGACCCTTTGAAAATCTTGTAACATTCTAATCATTTCACAATTTTAATGCATCGGTTTTTGGATTGATGTCAACATTCTCTACCATAACAAAAATTACGTCATGTGTTGTGACGTGGAGGTGATGCCTTCCAATTCAATTGGAATTTAAAATGCTTGAATTAACCTCAAAAATGCCACATCGCCCTGCTAAACAAAGGAATTCATGTGCAATGGAATGCTGGAAGAAGCCGCAATTTTATTTAGAGAAAAGCTAGGTGCCTTCACTTTCCTGGGCCTTTAGGAGAGAAAAGCTGATTACTAAAAACACATGCGAACGGGTTTTGACCACTGAGTCTCACAATGTATCGTCTGTCTGCTTAAATCTGATTAAACTAATCTGATTTTCCTCGAGCCTATACTGTACACAAAAACATTGTCTCAGCATAGTGTTCACACATAAATAATTAAAATTTCATATAGTTACATGGAAAAAAGTGCATGAATTTCAACACACTTCACCGAAATTTAACCGCAAAGTATTGTTGTTCGCACACGCATGAATTCAAATCAAAAACGGTTTTGCCCGTCACAACTGAACGCATTTAAAATATGTGCAAAATAGGTTATAATAAGATGTCCGTGATTTCCGATGTTTTGAGAGTAGCACTTGAACGCATCACTTCCTGTGAAAGTGGGAGGTGAATGTTGTCAACGTGACTGTCATCAAGTAACGTCGGACGTGCACCGAGCGGCGCAGTCGTCGGCCAGTGCAATGCAATCGCTTGGATTCTCACTGCTGGAAGCTCGGGACTTTTCAAGTGGCAGGACCGGGGAGACGGGCAGCGAATCCCGCAGGACGAGAAAATGCGGAAATAAGTCGTTGTCTCCGTGTGTCACCGCCGTCTGCCTTTAGGGCCATTTTGTAGCATTTAGGACAACTTACCGGACATTGTTTTATTTGATTTCTTTTATTGGATTTAAAGCCACCGTCGCTAACTTAGCTTAGCAGCCGAGCGAGGCTGTCAGACACACAGGTACCGCCGGAGAAGCGGACGAGGGCTCGGTGACAAAAGGAAGGTGGCGAGGTTAGCGATGAACCGCTTTCGAAAGTGGCTCTACAAGCCTAAGGTAAGTTCCTTGGAATCAAGTCACACGTCATGACAGCCCATCGTTGAGCCATTTTGTTTATATTTCCCGGGCGGGAGGAAGCGGCGGCAGTGACTGCTTCGGGTCGGCTCGGCTCGGCTAGCCCGCAAGCATCGCTGGTGTTGTGTCACACATCTGCTAACGTTAGCCGACCGGCCGGCTCTTGAGTCTTCACGTTGACATATGCAGCCTCGCTGAGCCCCCCTCCCCTTTGTTTTTGTTGACCCCTTTTGTTCAAGAGCCGCACTGGGGAAAAACATGTTTGCGTGAATGCCCAATCGATCCCTACACACACAATACAGACACTATACACTTTATTGCCACACGTATTACTGCACTGTGATTGTTGACACTCCTGCGGTGAGCAAACTTGCGCTGAAGGGCGACTTTTGATTGTTTTTAGAAAGGACTAATGAACGTCAAGTCATTTGCAGATAGGAAGAAAGGGTTAAAATTTATGTTAAAAAAAAGAAACATAAATACTGTACAAGAAACTGTTTTTTTTTTTTTTTTTTTCCAGATACATTAATTTTTTTAGTTCTTTTTATATGCATTCATAAATGAGTTCAAATATAGTGAAAGATAAAAAAATCTTAATAAAATTCACTATATTGTATTTTTAGAATATGATGTATGTAACTTAAAGGGTTAGTGTGCAGAACTTTGCACCATAGTGGTGAACTAATAATTCAGTAATAATAATAATAATAATAATAATAATAATAATAATAATAATAATAATTTCAATAACATGCAAAAAAAACACACGCTGACTTCCTAGCACCATTTAGTGGTGAACTAATATCCATCCATCCATTTTCTGACCGCTTATTCCTCACAAGGGTCACGGGGGGAGCTGGCGCCTATCTCAGCTGGCTCTGGGCAGTAGGCGGCGGACACCCTGGACTGGTCGCCAGCCAATCGCAAGGCGCTGAACTAATAATTAAAAAAAAAAAAAAAACTATGTCAAAACTATGCAAAAAATATGTTGTAACGCATAAACGTAATTTTTCAAAATATATATATAAGCGTAGGTCTAGTAATCGCTAATTATTTTACATCTTCTAGTCTCATCTTGCTAGAGGTTGCCATGTTTCGCCACCATTTTCCTGTTACTGATGCCCAAAGGACAATTTAGCGAACGTAGTTATCCCTGGTGGTGCTTGCATCGAGTGTTGGACCCGATGGTTCGACCGCCGCTTACCTTCCATAGTTGGGGCCTGCACATGGTCATCGCTGAGCCCCGTGATTTTGGCTATCGCCGCTTGTCTCCTGCTTTGCTCTCGCTAGTGTTTACTACCTTCTCCCGCTAGCCATTCTTGTTAGCCACTCTGGCTAACTCCTGCTTGCTCGCTCGGTCACTCACCGTCGTTCGCCAGGCTTGCACACTCGTCCATGACAAGTGATAATTGGTGGTAGTCATGCACTGTAGATTTTGCTTAAAATCCTATTCTATTAGTTTACCACTAGATGTCACTAAAAGGATGCACACTGTACCTTTAAAGTTGACAACTGCTTCCTCTCGGTTTAATGAGTAATGTTTAAGATTTGGTGAATTTAAATCCTGCGTTGATGGATAAACTCGGGTCACATTTGTACTTGTGAGAAGCCAGTGATCTGCTAAATCTGCTGCTAGGTCTTTTTTTTTTTTTTTTTTTTTTTTTTTTTTTTTTTTTTTTTTTGAGTCAAGAGCTACTGGATTTGCTGTAATTCTTCAGATTAAGCAAGCAGAGCAGGTCGCGGGTATCTTGTTCAATATGCCGGCTGCAGCACTTTTGATATGTGAAGTGACTTTCTTTATGTTTTTTGTTTTTTTTTCAACTTTTTAGGAGGGAGAGTAGAGGGGTTCGGAATGTGAACTACTTAATGCAACCCTTTGACTGCATAGGTGCTGTATGTAGTAGGCGTATCAATAATTTATATGTGCTGCATCATCACTGTAACATTGTTTTTCCCAGACTTAAAGCAGAGCGTGTCTCTTCGCCAGAGGTCGATTAAAAATGATCTACGTGGTCTACTGCTTGACAGTAATTCTCGACTTGTTCTATTTATAGTGACCACTGTGCGAGTAACTGTCCAATTGAAAGTCTTGTGCAACACATGTAGTCTTGTACTGTACATTGTTGTACAAGTAATGTACCCTCATTTTTCAGCACAGATGAACATTTACGTCGAACTATTAAACCAAACAAATTAATCTGTTCAGTGTAATAAAACAGGAAAAAAAAAACAAAGCTAAAGTTATGGTGTATACGCTCCACTCAGATTCACAGCACACATTAAAATCCATTTTAATATCTGCACATTAAATTGGCATAAGAACTGCTCTTAAACGGCTCTCAATGCACTATAATGTTGGTAATTTGTGGTCTACAGCTGTTTGCATGATGTTTCTCATCATACAGTGAGTAGCTACAATGGGAACACCTACAAAATTGAACACAGTTGGTTCTGAATTGGAACCTTATGTAAACAGATCGTTCTAGATTCAAATTTGAGCCACCATTAAGCCTTGAACTATGTTTTAAGTAACCGCAAGTAATATAGGCGCAATGATCAAATGAATCATTATCATTCAGAAGATACATTTTGTTAAAAAAAAAAAATTAAATGTGGAGGGGGGTAATAATCTCTGAGAAACCCATGGATTGAAGTACATTTTGTTTTCTTCTTTATGATGTATTTTTTGACTGGTACGACTTGTACACCGGAGTGACGTATAGTACAAAAACTTCTATGCTGGGAAAACTAATTAGCCATTAGCCCACCCATGCTTTTGACCGCATATGCTCACCTGCGTCATTCTCCCTCTCTCTGTCCCACCCTGACTGTCGGTGCAGCATTGTTTGTGGCCCACTGCTGGGCTTAGACATAAATATTGATGCACAGTTGCACGCCACAAGCATTGTCACAGTCAGGAATTGGATCGCATTTAAAGAGCTGAAGCTGAACGATTACACTCTTGTCTTTTCTGCCAAGTCACTGCCATGGTAAGAATGAACATTATGATCATCTGCGGGTTTCAGGCAACCTGTTCTCCTTCACTAAGTTGTAGTAATTAAGTGGGGTGGAAAGTCGAGATAACCACAGTGAGAGGAAAAAGAAAGCTTCTGGTTAATTCACGCATTTGTTCCCAAAAACGTATAAATACGTTCTATTTTAAATATTATATATTACCATGCTCCTAAAGACGTATTCATATGTTGTTTTTGTTGTTGTTTTTTAATGCTAGAGCACACAGAAGGCTTTGATGCAGCCTCTGAACTGAAGAGAATGCTTGAAGCAATGGTAGTTATTACAAAAACGGCCAGCAGGTGGCAACAGAGTTTAAGAGACCTACCAGGGCCATGTTACAACGAGCTCTTTTATCCACTGTTTTAAACAGATTTGCAAATAATGATGAAACTTATCTATATTCTAATACTGTAAAAGGGAAACAGAAATATACTTTCCCCCCTGATGAAAGAGACTCTAATCTTTCTTTTGCTAGGTTCCATGCTTTTTATAGCAGTAAATGGCTGGGAGTGAATTAGTTAACTCATTTGCTCCCAAAGACGTATTTATACGTTTTTTTTTTGTTTTGTTTTGTTTTGTTTTGTTTTTTTAATGCCTAAGCATACAGAAGGCTTTGATGCAGCCTCTGAACTGAAGAGAATGCTTGAAGCAATGGTAGTTATTACAAAACCGGCCAGCAGAGTATAAGAGATCAACCAGGGCCATGTTGCAAAAAGCTCTTTTCCCCACTGTTTTAAACAGATTTGCGAATAATGATGAAACTCAACAATATTCTAATGCTAATTGCTGCAAAACGGAAACAGAAGTACGTATACTATTTTTTATTTCTGACTCTAATATTTCTTTTGGTAGAGTCCATGTTTTTATAGCAATAGAACACAATAGTCTGTGGGCCTAGGAGCGAAGGGGGTTGCTTCAGTGAAAATGGCTGGGAGTGAATGAGTTAATTGTCCTAAAAATTTTTGCTTTTTTTCCCCCCGCTTAGAGAGGAAGTGTTATTATTAATCAGTCTCGCACCTACTTTTAATTATTGTGACATTTATGATTGAACGCTGCATATCATTTTCAATTTACACTGACACTAACAAGCCCTTTATTGTTGAAGAGAAGTGTTACATCAGCTTGACTGAAACCGAGATTGTGCACAGTCACTGGCTTGACCGAGCTTGGATTTGGAAGCAGAAAAGGTTACTGTCACCATACCCCCCCCATTCATCATTGACTTGACTATTTCTCAGTGTGTGCATGATGGCCAGAGTAGTATGTGTGACAAGGCTAAACTCATCTGGCTGGCTTGCTGTTGTCCCACAAACATCCAGGAGATATCTTGTCAGTGTGTTGGGATCACAGTTGGCCCCCTTTTTTTTTTCTTCTGGATTGCACTTTTCACATTGAGTTAAAATAAAATTATGATTCTCTGAGTTTGCAACATTGGCTGACGAATAAGATTGTTTTCACAGGGGGCGGCCGATTACTCGATGATTCGCTAGAAGAGTCGTTAGGATAATTGTGACTGCTGCAGTGGTGAGAATGGCTTCATATTTAGCCTGCTTTCTGTGGCTGATAGCCATGCAGTAATTGATTTGGTGTCACTTTCCTGGATTTAAGATACTGACCCTTGGTCAGAGGCGATTGAAGACTTTTTATAATTTATCGCAGGCTGTGGGGGAATGGGAGGCCGCTGAGCTAGGTGTGGAGAAACAATGATTGAAGGGAAGTGGTCGTGGACGGTGGGAGATTTAAGGTAGAACATACATGCTGCTTACCACCAGGGAGGTTACTGTCATTGGCAGTAGTTAGTAGTCCTACTTCAAATAAAGGCTTTTTTTTTGTTCTGCTCTACAATGTCATGATTGAATAACAAGAAACTTGACCTTTTTTTTTTTATTCTAATTTCTTTCAAATAATAATGTAAGTGGTGAGTATTTGACATTTCCTTGCTCATTGCTAACTTTTCAATTTGATTTACTGCATCCTTATTTATTACTACAGAACCATAACAGATAATATGCAAATAATTCTGAAACCCCTAAATTGAAATTCAATTATTAGTTCAGAATCAACAGATTTATGTTGCTACTTGTTGTCAGTTAGATTTTATTCATACATGCACTGTAGGTCACTGAAAATATTTTCAAATGCCATGCCTGGGCTCAACACAAAATTTTGCCAATATATGCCTTTTATATTAGGGGCGTCAGGCTATTCGTTTTTTTAAAATAATAATTAATTGCATGACTTTAATAGTACAATTTTGTATCTGCTCTAAAAGTACAATAAAATATATTTTTTTTCTAAGTTTTCGTACTCTTGTTAGTTAACATAAAAGTGGGGAAAATGTAAAACTAATAGAAATATGGCTGCATCTTTTAGTCAGTGATACAATAAGTTCATAAATTAATAATTCATAAAATTGAGTTAAAATTAAAAAGATGTGCTGAGTCTGATATTGATATTGTTTCTGTTGAGGTCATTTTTCTGCCACTAGATGGCATAATTGCATTTGTAAGACATTGGTGACAGTTCAGTGCATTTTTTTCCCTATTAAATTGGCTGGCAAACAATTCAGGGTGCACCCCGCCTACTGACCAAAGCCAGCTGAGATAGGCTCCAGCAACTCCTGTGACCCTTGTGAGGAATAAGCGGTCAAGGAAATGGATGGATGGATGGATGAGTTAAGAGCTATCTATTCTTTAACATGAAGTAACACATTTTTAAAATTGGAAAATAGAGCAGCACTACTATATATTTTGAAAAATGAATTATTTGCGCGAATGACGTGCCCCTGAACAGACACTGACACACACATTAAGTAAACAAGTACTATAGCCTACCATTTGGTTAGAGAATGTTCACACAGAGTTGTTGCCTTCTTTCACCATCACAGAAATGTCAGCGCTGGACTTGTTCTGGCCAGTTAGAATCAAAAAGATGTGTGCCGCTGCAAGCTCTTGGGGTCACGGCTGTCGTTGTGTGTCATTTGCAGCAGCCTGTTTAGCGTCTTCACTCTGTCACTTTTTGTAAGTGAAAGGAATGTGGACACATTTAGCCTCAATTTGTGGGTCGTTCTCGCACAACGGAATCGTGGCAGAATAAAGGTGCATTTAGCTGAATTGTAATCATTTGGTATACTGGCAGAAATGGAGAGTTGGATACGTTGTTTCTGCATGACTCCAGAACAGGCCCACAGTTGCATCAATTCAGTGTGTCAACTTCTGCTCCAACACTAGAGGCAGTTTATCAGATTTCTTATCACTGCCTGAAACAGGGTAACTTTATGATCTGTAAACAGAATTCAATTTGATATCTAAAACTACACAGGCTGTCGCTTATTTTAGTTTTTTTTCCCTACAACATGCATCCCAAGAGTTACACTCGCCGGATTTGTGAATTCATAATATACAGCGTTCCCCCGTTTTATCGTGGGTTCATCTTTCGCGGCCTGTTTCGCCGACTTTTTATTTATTTATTTTTTTATGTGGTATTTGGTTTGTTTATTTTTTTTGGTCTTTGCACGGCTATATCTCTCGAACCCTATGTCAAACGGGGGACATACGGGTATCCGCGGATTAGTCTCGCCGATACCTTTCCAACGGTGTATGTCCCGTCGCTCCATGACATTGCATTCCGGAGATAGAAAATATTGTGCTGAATAACAAGTAAATAGCATAATACATGAAAACAATATATAATGTGCTGTGCTGTATACTTTAATAAGTAAATTAAGAAAAAAAAACTTTTAATGGAAAAAATTAATGTAAATGAAAAAGAACATATGATGAATGAAAAAGCATTTTTAATAAAGTAAAAATAATACTAAAATAAATAACGTATAATAAATGAAAATATATCTAATTAATGGGAATTAGAAAAAAATAACGCGGCTTTCCATTATCGCGGTTAGTTTTTGGAATGTAACACCCACGATAAACGAGGAAACATTGCATTTAAAATGCAACTTCTCCATTGTAGCGCAAATCAGCCAAAACAGCCAGTTCTTGATTGTATAACCAGATTATAACTTGTTGCATAAGAGGTTTCATTTGGGTACTAGCAAACAGGGTTCCTCCACACGACACCACAAAACAGCGTGGGCACCTGGGACACGCCTTTGAGCAAATCTCCTCCCTTGCGTGTGTGCTGTCCTGATAGACGCCAAGTGCCAGACACATATAGAGGTCACTGCCTATAGTCCAAAAGTCACATCAGGACAGTCTGCAATGATGAGGCACAGATTAAGCCATCATTCCAGATGGGTGGATCACTCTGAGTCAGTGGAGTGAGATAAGTCTACTTCTCTGATGTGGATCCAAATCTTCATCCCGCTGATAAGAATAGATATGAACAGTAGTGATATTCCTGAGCATTCTATAGTTGGGCAAAGCAATTGTGAACCATGCAACAGCTGTGAGGCAATGAACCAATATGAGTGTTAGACCACCACTATGTTCTGATAAAAAGTATTTTGCGTCTAAAACGATTGGCTCACGCTTGCTTTCAACACCGAGTCCTAAATAATAAATGATTTGATGAACCAAAGTCCCCCTAAAACATTTGCATGGGATCCTTGGATGGCAGCCACAAGGCAGCAAATGGGTCTTTGAATAAAATGCAGAGGGTAGAAGTAAGGTCTCTTTTCAAGCCCTTAAGTGGGTTCAGATGATATTATTCAAGTGTCTGGTAGCTCTCAACAGCTGCACGCTTAGAATGGAAATGAAGTGTAGAATTTGAAGACCTTGGAGAATGCAGAAATGACAAAAATGCTGATGCTGTGCAGTGGCAGCCTCTCGATTTGATCAGCCGGTACCACTTATCACAGAAAAGCAGGAAGTACACAATCCTTGTGAATTATATTGGTCTGAAATTAGTTTTGCGCCATCGTGGATTGCGTCATCTTCAGAGCAGTCAAACAGCGGCCGGCGGTGGGTGTGCGATCGCAGGCGCGTGTCACACCACAAGGGACGCGAGTCTGCTGAATCATGTCCTTACTTAACGCAAGGTAGATCTGTCATTGGGGGTGATGACGTAAGTTCTGGAGTCACATACCCGCATTACTGAATTTTTGCCAGGATGGCTTTATGAAGAACACAGCAGTAGTAGGTTGGTACTTAGTTGAAACTTTCAAATTGAATGTTTAAAATGGCTAATAATGACAGGGAATATCGTGTCTCACGATACGATCAAGCGATGTTCATATATGGGGACATCCAATTCCCTGCATTTCCTTTGTTTATATTGTCATCATGGGATTGTGTCACTTGAACCGCAAAGTCTGAATCCAGCCTAAATGAAGCACATATCCTGGATGCTCAAACGAGGAAGAGTTTGTATTTTGGCAACAGGCAAAACGCGTAGGCAAGAGGGCAATAGCTGCGTCAGCTACTTGAATGGAGTGACATCATTCCAGTTGCAACCCACAAAGAACTCTACACAGGAAGAATGTAAACGCAATGAACACAGCCGAGTTCATACTATTTATTATTCATTTATTTTATAGATGAAGCAGCATAAGTCAAGTGTCTTTAATTTCCAGTGCTTCGTGAACACTGCCTGCCTTTCACTTAGTTTTTCGCATGATGCGACGCTGCAGGAATTTTCCCTCTTGTATGAGGAATGCAGCGGGAGGAGGCTTTAGGATGACATCTGTTTCAAACACTTCTTTTCTTTCTCGCTGCACACTGGCCTAAAAAGATCTTTCAGTTTCTCCTTCTCCTGGTTCCTCCGTGGTCACCGTGACATTTGTGTCACAGTTACCCCCATTGTTAAGTGTAAGTGGTAACTGGTGATTTCACTACCAAATATTAGAGATACAGTACATAATGATGCACAATCTGCCCCTTTTAACTCCTTTATTCCCAGCCATTGCCACTGATGCAACCCCCTTCGCTACCGGCTGTCTTACTGGATTTTGACCGCAAGGTCCGCAGAATATTCTGTTCTATTGCTATAAAAACATGGAACCAACCAAAAGAAAGATTAGAGTCTCTTCTTTCATCAGGAAAAAAAGTATATTTCTATCCATTTCTGTTTTTCAGCAATTAGCATTAGAATATAGCGAAGTTTCATCGATATTCACATTCCTGGTGAAAACTTTGGCAAAAAGAGCTAGTTGCAACATGGCCCTGGCTGCTACCTGCTGGACGTTTTTTGGTAATAACTACCGTTTCTTTAAGCCACCTCTTCATGTTAGAAGCTGTATCAAAGCTTTCTGTATACTCTAGAATTAAAAAATGTTTTCGGGAGTGCATGACAAAGTATTAAAATATGGGGTTGAATAAGTTAAAGTGGAAGTCCATCAAAAATTCTTGACAATAATGTGTTCTATACAGCCTCACCAGTCTAAATACGGTATTGTGGTTAATATTATGTTAGTGATGAGTTAAGCAGCAAAATTCAGCAGTTTTATTTACTATCAGAAGGCTGCCATTTTGCCACTTGCTGTCAAGGGAAAATGACATCATAGTTGCTCAGGTCTCAGGTAACAACCAATCACAGCTCAGCTTCAAAAAACAGGTGAGCTGTGATTGGTCGTTGCCTGTGCCCTGAGCAACTGTGATGTCATCTTCAGTCGACAGCAAGTGGCAAAATGGCCGGCCCCTGAGATGGATAGAAACGGCTGGATTTTGTTGCATATTCCACAATGTAATCTAAATCAGAATGTTATGTTTAGACTAGTGACGTCACATATAATAATATATTATTGTCAAGAAATGTTCAAGGTTGACTTCCGCTTTAAAAAAACATCTCGTTTTTTGAACAGCCTTTTTCCAAAGTACTGTATTTCTTCTCACAGTACTGATGCGACAAGCATCCCTGCTGCAGATGACTGTATATCTCTGTATATACCCTCCTTGCTGTTTGTTTCATTATTAATGAGCGTGAGTGAGGGAACAGCGTTGTGTATCATATTCAGGGAGACGGTCCACAAGGGAGCGGATCACGCAACAGGAAGTGCACTGCAAAATTGAGGGGAAAGCACCTGTGAGAGATTTCTCCATTACAGTAATACTAATGTTCCATTTGATGTCATAAAAAACACTTTCACCACACCGCAGACAAAAAGACAAGTGTCTGAGTCTCCCCGTCCGCCCAGTCATGCTGCCCTTTTAGCGCCCGAGCTCCTGTAGTATCATTTGGTTTCTCGCGGAGTGTGTGTGATGATGCGTGTCGGCATGTGGTCGCCATTTTCAAATCCATTAACCTTTTTCATCTATCTGAGTCCTCCTTTGAATTTGTGTCTGCATAGGTTGTCTTTTATTCTCAGAATTGGAGCATATCTGTGATGTTATATTTCCTTTGATGTGCAAGCACAGCAAAGTGATTTTTATTTTATTTATTTTTTCTCCCCATACCTTGTGCAATGTGTTTTCAGTCAACCTATGCACGCTTTGCTGTGCTGTTGGTCCCAACACCTCCAGTGCACAGTGGGAGATAACGACACAAATGCGCTACCAGGGTTAGGCTCACTAATTACGCCTACTCTTCTGGGAGCTTTCACTGTATTAAAGCCTTTGTTAACTTGCCTTGTGACAATGAATGCTAAATATGTCATTCCCATCACCCGAAAAAACAATCTCAAAATACACTTGTGTTGTCTTGAATTTGCACATATGCAATAAAGCGAATGTGGTAAGCAGTGTGTCCTATATAGCTGGTTTTAATTGAACTCCAATACATCACTTGTGTTCAGCTTATGTGTGCAAAGGAAGCACGGAATTAGCCGTTAATAGCCAACAAATCATTTGTAAATTAGCATATAGCCCAGTTCTGCTTAGGAATAAACAGATGTGTGTCTCTATCTGACGCTGTAAAAAAACACTAACGGTGGCGGAGGCAGACAGCACCTATGCGCTCTTCTTTGAAGACTCAAAAGTGGAGTTGGGGTGTATGAAAACTACCTCAATCTCAGTGGTGTACTCTATAAGAATTGATATGCACTGGATGCTAAATCATTGTTTTAATTTGGTGGAAAGACACCACTGGGGAAGATATATACGTAATGTCCAGCCAAACAGCTTTTGTCAGTAGTTTGTTGTCATTCTGTGCAGAGGACGGACCCACAGCTTCTGGCTCAGTTCTACTACGCAGACGATGAGCTGAACCAAGTGGCCGCTGAACTGGACAGCCTCGATGGAAGGAAGGACCCTCAAAGATGTACGCTGCTGGTCAACCAGTTCCGCTCCTGCCAGGTGAGCTGGAGGCAGCGGGAGTATCTTTTATTCGAAATTACAACATCACACTGGGATATGTTGGATTTATGGACTTTTGTGGTTTTCACCTGAGATTACAGATAGTTACAATTAGTCTTATTTTTAAAAAGTTCGCATTTTTTCTCTTCTTAACTCATTCACTCCCAGTCGTTTTCACTAAAACAACCCCATTCGCTCCCGGCTCTCTCACGCCCGAGTCGCTTCATTCATAAGGAAAAAATAAATATATACATTTCTATCTGTTTTCGTTTTGCAGCAATTAGCATTAGAAAACAGCTCAGTTTAATTATTATTCACAAATCTGTTTAAAACTGTGGGGAAAACAGCTTGCTGCAACATAGATCTGGTTGATCTCTTATACTCCACTGCCACCTGCTGGCCGTTTTTGTTATAACAACCATTGCTACAACCAGTCTCTTCAGTTAAGAGGCTGCATCAAAGCCTTCCATATGCTCTTGCATTAAAAAAAAAAAAAAAAAAAAAAATATATATATATATATATATATATATATATATATATGTATATATATATATATATATGTATATGTATATGTATATGTATATATATATATATATATATATATATACGTGTAAATACGTCTTTGGGACTGGTAATATTTTAAATAGGACGTATTTATACGTTTTTGGGAGCAAATGAGTTAAGATATCTACTAACTACATTCTCTAAAAGCTGTTTACACTACACAAATGAGGCATCAACGGCTATCAAATAAGATGTCCCCTCTTAAAATATAACCTGATCTTTTAAGATGCTTTTGATTGAAATAGATTTTCATTTCAGCAAATGCAACATCCCTTGCAAATTCAACAAATGACAGTTCAACCTATCAAATGTCTTGAACTGCTGTGTAAAATAATTTGGAACAGTGCATTTGAACAAAACTACGATTTTATTTATTTTAAAAAATACTGTTATCAGTAGGGAGGTGTTTACAAACATTCATATAATTTTTTTAGCGGTTGATGATTCAATTGTATTGTCTTAAATTCAAAAACTTTTCATTTGAGACAAATTGATTTGTGATGAATCAACACACATATTTGTATTCCACAAATCACTTGGCTGGACATTATTTTCACCTTGTCGGTCATAAAAACAAACACAGCACTTATCATCCTCGGCCTAAAAATTGGCAAGGTGGTCTCATTGTTACCTTATCTGGGTCAAGTTTCCACATGAAGCACGTTAAGCTGATAACGTGCGATAAGTAGAGTTTCATCAGTGTGTAAGGGACTTTGTAAACAAGGAAACGCTCATTTCTATTAGTTAGCAAAGGGCTTTGTGTCATGTGTTTAGTTAATGAATGTCCAACGGTGGCTTATTTCAGGAGGAACTCTTGACAACGGCACCTTAGCTATGAATGTGCAACAAAAATGTTTTTTACAAATTTCACATAGCTGTACACAGTTAGTCTATCATCCACCTATCCGTTTTTTTTTTTTTTTATAGTGGTTGTTGTCATTATAATAATACATTTTATTTATGCTATTTACTAGGGGTGTGAATTGCCTAGTACCTGACGATTCGATTCGTATCACGATTCACAGGTCACGATTCGATTCGATACCGATTAATCCCGATACGAATTTATAAGTCGATTGTTGCGATTTTTTTTCATTCAAATTTAGAAAATTCTAATCAGTAAGCTTGTAGAGTGTAAGTTTTATATGAAAATGTATTATTTATTTATCTGAAATTTCAGTCTTATAGAGGTTGTAATCTGTTTCATGTTTGAACAGCATTAAAATAAAATATTAAGGCTTAATGTTCCGTTCATATAACATTCTTCCATGCTCAAGGTGCGAATCCTAACCCGAAGTCAGACGTTTTGTTGAATATTTTTCCATTAAAAATGGAAGTTTAAAAATCGATTCACACACACACACACACACACAAAATATCGATTTTTTTTTTGAATCGATTCGAGAATCGCTCGATGTAGTATCGCGATATATCGCCGAATCGATTTTTTTTAACACCCCTACTATTTACAATGCAATATCTCAAAGGGCTACAAGTAGAAAAGAAAATGGTGTGTGCTTCCAGTTCCATGTCGTATTACAACGGCATATTAGGGCCACGTATTAATATTTTTTTTAAGAGAGCGGAGGCAATATTCCGTGAAAAAAGGTCCTCAAGGTCAAAATATAGATCAAAAGGAGTTGGAATTTTTTCATTTCCACTTCCAACAATGCCTGTTTTGTGAGTACTTCCTTCGGTATCCTCCTGACTACCAGCAATTCAAATTTCTCCTCTGTAGTGGACCTTTTTTAAACCTGAACATCTCCCACCCAGTGCATAAGATTGAATTTACTCCATTTGTGCTCTATAGAGGACATCCAGAGCTTTCCAATGATACCAAATGTGTAGGGGTGGGGCGTGTCATCAAAAGAAAATGGCTTCCGTCAGTGCAAGCACTTTTTAGAGAAGAGGAAAAGTAAGTGTATAACACTTTTTATTGAACAAATTTAGGCTTGAACTATGTGTGCACTTGGGTGAACAATAAGTCTATGAGTGTCTTCATTGTGTTGGTGTTAGTATGCATTATTAGCTCTGTCTGTGGCCTAGAAATACATGTTAGAGTAGTCTTTGTGCGGTCAGGGGTGAGAGGCGCTTGGAGGGCAAGGCTCTGCACGAGTGATGGATGCCATGCTGCATCATGCTGCGAGAGCGGCAGGTGGGATTGGGAGGTCGTCATGTGGCCTGTTGTGCTCCAGCAGCCCTCCTAGCGCCGCTGCTCACCAGGCAGTGCTTAATAAGGTCACCGTTTCACCCCCAACTGTTCCTTCACCTTCTTCCTTTGGCAGTCTGCTTATTTTTATTTAGCATGGTTGCATTAGATGTTTTTTTTGTTTGTTTGTTTGTTTCTTAAACGTTCCTCTGAAAGCTTTTGAAGAATATATTAGGCAGTGATCCCCGACAGCCTGGGGCACCAATAATAGCTGATGAGCCCACTCGGGCCAACAATTTACACTTGAACCGGCCACCAAAGCTATCAGCTACTATTCACGGTCCTCTCTGGGGGCTCCTGGCATGCTGCATATGGTATGTCACAGGTGATGAGGACGGTTGATAGACAAGCAGGGACGGAAATAGAAGCTGAATGGAAGTATGACCAAAGAATGCTGTCAAAAGAGGATTTGCAGCCAGTTCCTCGATGGTTATCACCAATGTCCCCTGCTACTAGAAGCTTACAGACACACCAAAAGCTCAAAGCTGTAAAGGAATCAATGGTCAAGCTTTCCGTCGCAAAGCTTTTTAATCTTCGTCCTCTGGGCGTGCAGAGAAAGACGCAGTGCTGCGCCTGACAAGATTACAGTGCACAGTGCCACCACAGTTGAGTGAAAAGCTCATTGTAAGTCATTGTTATGGCTCTTGTACATGCCAGAGGCACATAAGCTCTTGATTAGCTCTCGCGGTGTGTGACACAGTATTTTCACAGCTTGAATTATGGGCCTCATTTGAGTGTTTTTATTAAACGCCAACGACACTAATGGTGTAATACCCTCGTCAACGTGCCTTCATTCACCTCCCAATCAATGATCTCCAAAAGCTACAGTGGATGCCTTGACAAAGTTGTAATTAGCATTCATGTTTTGTTCATGATGCTTTTGTGACTCTGCAGGACAATGTGCTGAACATCATCAACCAGATCATGGACGAATGTATTCCCTGCGACCGAGCCAACAGAGACTTCTGCGTCAAGTTCCCCGAGGAGATTCGTCATGACAACTTGGCAGGGCAGCTCTGGTTCGGAGCGGAGGTACAGTATTCTTTCAGAATCAATCCGGAGGAAAGAAGACTGTAAAATACTGGGGATAGACCGATTATCGGCCGGGCCGATTATCCGCCATTTTTGGAATCTGAAGGCCGATAAAGCAGGTGATCTCACTGAGCAGTGAATACTTGTGAACATATAGCAATTTTAGGGTTTTCATCAGGAATTGTCATTTGTTGACAGTCAATTTTGATTTGTCGTAAACACTTTTGGAACATATTCAGACGATTTTTCACTGCGGAGACCTTTTGAAACGTTTTACAAACCCTAACAAAAACCCCAAATGAGCTACATTCGCATGCATTTGTCACTCAGTGTGATGCAGGGAGCTTTTCATTTATGGTCAAAATTAAAAATAATTAAAAATCAAAAATAATAATAAACACACAATGATAAAGAATAAATAATAACAATAATAAATATTTTTATAATTTCTATTATTATTTTACTTATTTTTTTTATTATTTTTATTATTATTATCAATAATTTTTATAATTATATTAATAACAACCCTGGAAGCTCACTGCAACTTTTGTTATATTGTTTTTTAAACAAATCTGTTAATATAGTTTAAAAGGATTTTTTCCCCCTATTTTACTGCAAATAAATATCGGCTTGAAATATCGGTTATCTGCCTCCTTCACTACTGATAATCTGTATCGTTATCGGCCTTGAAAAACCCATATCAGTCTATCACTATAAAATACTGTTTATTTCACAAGTTTCCCACGTGGAAATGTGCGACACGAGATTGTTCAAGATGTTCCCGCTCTTGTGCAGTGTTTAGCTGCAGGCTCCATCATCATGAACAGGGAGATAGAGAGTATCGCGATGAGGCCCTTGGCAAAGGACCTGACTCGCAGCCTGGAGGAGGTACGCAACATCACCCGAGACCAAGCCCTGCGAGACCTCAATTTCTACACAGACCGCATGAAGGACGCACTGCGACATTTCGACAGCCTTTTTGCTGAGTTTGAACTCAGGTAAATTAGAAGCGGACCTTCTTGGCAGTCGTGGCGCAAATAATAATTCACATTTGTCAACAACAAACCTTTGGACTGGACTGCAAATGTCATTGCTTCCTTTTCTTGCATTGCAGCTATGTGTCAGCCATGGTGCCTGTCAAGTCTCCCAAAGAATACTATGTGCAGCAGGAGGTGATTGTTCTCTTCTGTGAGACGGTGGAAAGGTGACTTCTCCAACTTTTTATGCCAAGTACCACCTAAAAGGAAATCTTAGCTCTTCAGGCACCAGCGTCCATGACATTAAAATGCAAAGGTGTAGTAGGCTTTTTTTTTTATTCCTGAAACACATCACCCACTGTAACAGAATGCACAGTTCGAAATTTAACACTGTGCTTAAATATAGGCTATAAAACTGTCCTCAAATAATGGATTCAGTGGATGGAGTTGTATTTTATTTTGGGAGGGATTTAGGCCTCTATTAATCTAATACGAGCAACCGCGACATGATTTCCACCCTTCTTGACACTTGTTACACTTAATAAGTGTAACTTTTAAAATGCAAAATGTAGAATAAATACAGAGCTGGTGATTATAGGCTACATTCATAAATTAATGGGGGTGGAGCGCGCTCTGTCTACTGCAGCCAGTAGTGATGTGTCGGTCACGAACGAATCGAGTCTTTTTGAACGGCTCTTCAACGTGAACGATGGGAACCGAGTCTTTATTGAGAGCCGTTCATCCCCCTGAGCTGTCACCATCTTACAAATGCAATTATGTCATCTAGTGGCAGAAAAATAAGCAACACCAATCAATATCACACTCTTTTGTTATAGTACAGTAAATATTCTTAATCTTAACTCAATTTTGTGCATTATTATGAAATTAGCATATCATGGACTAAAACATTAATCAATGTAACATTTTCTGTTTTTATGTTAACAAGAGTATGAAAACTGAAAAAATATTTTATTGTTCATTTAGACCAGGTACAAAATTTGCGATTAATCATAAGTTAACTATTGAAATCAAGCGATTAATTAGCATTCCCACATATGTTATCTTATTGTGATTCTTATTCTCCACACTTTTTTTGCCATGTAACAACTCCTACATACTTGTGATTTACACAGTTCAAATTTCAACTTGCTTAAAAAATTCACGCCTCCCGTGGTATATATATCGTCTGATTCCACATTACTTACAGTATTCACACAATTTAACGTTAAATATCAATTCTTCCCCATTCATTTTCAATGGGATAGACATTGATAAGTGTCACTTTTGCACAGGTGGTTGATACTGGTCGTTGGCACAGTTGGTAAAGTGCATTGTCCAGTAACCATTGCAGGAGGTCTTCATTTCATACTTTTTCTCTCAATTTACTTCATAAGCATTCCGCATGCATTCAAATCTTAGCATTCTGCTATTAGCGTTCAGCTTTCAGCATTCCCGTGCAATTTCTCCAGGAACTGCACGTAATCGAGTTAGGATTAAAGATTTTAATCGCCTGACACCCCTGCAAAACACTGATCTTGTCCGTCTTTCCCTTGTGTCCCAGGGCGCTCAGACTGGGCTACCTCACACAAGACATGATTGATGACTATGAGCCTGCGTTGATGTTTACAATTCCCAGACTCGCCATTGTATGGTAAGTGTTGCCCGTCTTCACCAGACTTCCCATCTCGCTCCTCCTTCCAAATCCCCATAAACGATTTTGAATCTATTTTTAGCGGGTTGGTCGTGTACTCAGAAGGACCTCTCGACCTTGACCGAAAATCAGAGGACATGTCTGAGCTCTTCCGTCCTTTTCGTACTTTACTAAAGAAAATCAGGTAGTTGATGAGTGCCATCATAAATTGTTCTTCAAAAAATAATGTGGTGTTACCGCTACTTTTTTTGTCACTTTTTCAGAGACTTGTTGCAGACTCTGACAGCGGAAGAGTTACTGATGCTGGAGCGGAACCTCTGTATCTCTCAGGATGGCGAGTTACCTGCAGGCCAAGAGGAGGCCACAAGCAAAACACCAGCACCTGCACAAGAGTCGTCCTGCAGCCCCACGAATGTCACCTCCAAGGCGGACGGTGACGAGCCGCAACAGCATCTGTCTCTGTTCGTCTGTCCCGGCCGCGAGGAGGATTTGGCGCAAGTGGAAAAAGGTTGGGAGGAGGCGGACTCCGAGAAAGGGGAGCAGGCGGACGACTTGCAGTGCGAGGAGGCGGAAGAGGCGGAGCTTGCTTGTTCCATGCAATATGACGAGGAAGAACTGGAACAGCTCAACATGATGGTGTACCGCGTCGGAGACGAGATGTCAACTCTGTTGTCGCCTCCCAGCCAGGGTCAGTCTCCGGCGCGGCGTCCCAACGGAGGCGCCAGTGGGGCTTCCAGTACTGAGGTTTCCCCTCTCAGAGTACCGAAGGGCCGAGGAAAGACGGGTATCCATTCAGAGGAGGAAGACAGGGTCTTCTTCATGGAAGATCTAGACGCAGCAGGAGATGGCGTTACCAGCATATCAAGGGAAGTCCGTCGTTGTGTTGCCTCGCCTTCGAAAACACCAAAGTCTGCTCACCCAGGTGTGCGGTCGGAGGCGGTTCGCAACGGTTGGCTCCCCGAAGGACCTCCAGAGCAGCCTTGTCTCCAGCCACACAGTAAGAACATGTGTCTCAATGAGGGTTATCATAGTTTTTGAATTTTCATTTTAATTCGTTTTTATTTGGACCATACCAAAAGAAAGATTTGTCTTTTCTTTCATCAGAAAAAAAAAAATATTCCTATCTGTTTCCGTTAGCATTGTGGTCGTTTTTGTAATGACTACCATTGCTTCAAGCTTTCCCTTCAGTTCAGAGGCTGTATCAAAGCCTTCTGTATGCCCTAGCATAAAAAAATCCCACAAAAAGTGTATACATGTTTTTGGGACCATGGTAATATTTAAAATAGAATGTATTTATACATTTTGAGAAAATGAGTTAAAAAAAACACTATGGGAGCGATGTCATCTGGAGGTGCTTTTCTATTGACTGCTGCGAGATGATGTCACTTCTGTGTAATACACTTTCAAACATCCTTATTCCAGTTAGTATCAAAATAAAGCTACTTAAAATCACATTGAAAATTATCCCCAAAGGCTCATGCATTAAATTAATTAGCAAAGACTAAAATGAAGAACGTTTTTGCTATTAACTCATTCAAACCCAAATACGTGTAAATGTTTTCTTTTTAATACTTTGACCTTCATTCCCAAAAACGTGTTTTTCTTTTTTTGTTTAGTTTTTTGTTTTTTTTTGTTTTTTAATGCAAGCGCATACTTTGATGCAGCTTCTGACATGAAGAGGTGGCTTAAAGCAGTGGTAGTTAACAGCCAGCAGGTGGCAGCAGAGTGTAAGAACAGCCAGGGCCATATTGCAACAGGCTCTTTTTGACACCAGGAATGTAAATTTCGATGAAATGTAGCTATATTCTAATGCTAATTGCTGCAAAACAGAAACTTTTTTTCCTAACGAAAGAAGAGACTCTAATCTTGCTTTTGGTAGGTTAGCTTTAATTAGTTTTGTAAACATAAAATGTGGTTTCAGTTAGTTTTCGTTTTTTAAAAAGCATTTCCGTTTTTATTTTATCTCGTTTACGATTTTTTTTTAATTTTAGTTTTGTTTTGTTGTTGTCAGTGTTAGTTAACTAACATAACCTTGATCTCAATGCAGTGCGCCCGCCATCACGCACATCCGAAGCGCTGCCTTACACCAACGGCTGGGAGACGGGCTTAGAGGGCGCCGTGACCGAAACCGCGGAGGTCATCGCCCATCGCATGGGCGGCATGAAACTCTCGGCCACGGTCATATTCAACCCTCGCTCCCCCAGCTTGACAGAGCTGGCGGTGGACAAGATGCTGCTGCCTCGGCCCGTCCCATCCGAGATGGAACCCTGCGGCCCGCTGGTGGCCACTCACTGCTTACTTAACTCCTGCGTCTGCTGCGGGAGCTGCGAAGACGCCCACGAGGACGGCATCACCTCTGAGACCGGGTTAGGCCTCGCTCTAAGAACAGATAAGCGCGGCAAAACCACGGCCCCCGGCGCCGTCATCCAGTCCTCCGCTTGCCGGCTGCCCCCGCGAGGCCGCGAGTCCTTCGGCCGAAGAGAATTTTGCCAGCTGTCTCACGCTTCTTCCCGCCGCTTGAACGAGCCCCTGGAGGAGGAAGGGAGAGCGGAGCTGTGCGAAAAGTGCCTGGTGGGAGATCCACGACCGGGGAATCGCACTCAGAACTGCGGCGACAGCATAGAGGACGAACCCTCCACATGCTGCCAGGAGGGGCTTGAAACGAGGCAACACGCAGCTGGAGGCTTGCTAAGGGACAAGGGGGTGGACAAGGACAAGCAAGAAATTAAGGAATCCAAAAGGGACAGCAGGAAGGGCTCCAGGTAAGTTGTAAATTGTTTTATGTTATAATGAGTAGTTGAGTTTGACTTATTTCATCATCTCATCAATTTATCATTTGTGAGTTTGACTTCTTCCTACTCTTTTCAGACTAGCAGTCATTTTCATCAGGGAGATCAATACTTTAGATTTAATTTTTATTTTTTTAATGACTGCACGTTCAAAATCTTCAATATCAATTTGGTATTTGACTAGGGATGTAACGATATCCAAACATCACGATACGATATCATGATATGAAGGTCACGATACAATAATTATCACAATATTGAGGGGAGGTTGGCGATACAAAAAAAAAATAAAAAAAATAAATAAATAAAAAATAAATAAATAAATAAAGAGCTCGTACTAAAAAAACATTGTGCTTTTGTACGTTACAGCAATGCATAAAAGCGCAATCTGTAATAACACTTAATATTGAGGCACTAGCTAATGTAAGCACACATTGATTGACTCGGTTCACAAATATATTACGTTCTCCTTCATCTGACCAATAGTGTGAATTTTAAACATAGAAGGGCCAAAACATGCCCTGTGAAAATTAAACTGCACTAAAAAAAAAATGCCACCAGGGGGTGCTAGAACTGCACAAATGGAAATCAACCTGACTGTTTTTATCCCTCCAAATACGAACCTGTCGTCCCCAACAGCAAATTATACATGTTTTTCAAATTACCATAACTCCTGAACCGTTAGCGCTAGCAACGTAATTTCAATGGATTCTGAAAGCAGATGAGCCGAGCTTTACGTCGATACCTCATAGAGTACGGTAGTTGGGGAGAGAGGGGAGTTGACTTTAAATCACTGTAAATTCGGAACTGTTTGTGATAGCAACCGAATTCCAACAGATTCTGAGAGCGGAGAAATGGAGCTTTGCATCAATACCACTAACGTTAGGGTAGATATTTCTCTACATTTATGGCAGATTTTCATGTGTGGAGTAGGGGCAAGCACTGTGAGAGACTTCGGAGACAGGAAATGACGCATGGTTTTCCAAGTCTCTATAACTCTGCAACGATTTGCGCTAGCAAAAAAATCTAAAAGCGGAGGTGTGGAGCTTTACATTGAGATAAAAATAAAAAATGCCACAAAAATATGATTAAAAGATGTGCTACTTTTAATACCGTGACATGACAACGAGGATACATTGTGGCAGTTTTAATATCACGATATTACCGTTATCGTTACATCCCTATATTTGACTATCCTTTAATTTTGCCCACATTTCTTTACTTTTATGTTTTCTTTCCTAATGTTTTCAATATTTCCTCTCCTTTCTGCACTGTTGTTTTTAGTCTTCACAACTCCCCCCTCAGCTCTGTGTCAGGTAGTGACTGTGAGAGTGTGTCGGTCACCACATGTAGTCTATCCAGCAGTGTTTACACTCCCAGGTAACTATAAGCAGCATCATATGCTAGTATAGTATAGTTCTATAGTATTATTCTGGGCCAAAGCAGCTGATGATGTTTTCTTTTCAGTCTTCATTTATGATATTCAGTTGTCTTTGCTCTCTTAAATCTCAACATCTTCACTCAATGAAATATGGATGGAAGGTGTGAATAATGTAGGGACAGTTGAGGGGTATAAACAGCCTCTCCTGCTTCCTGCAGCCCCGTCAGCAGCCTCACTCCCAGCTCAGGCACGTCAGAGGACCTGGACCATGAGGAGATCCGGCTCGCGCTGCAAGATGCCAAGATGGCTGCCCGAAATAAGATTCGCTCGCGCTTCCACAGCAGCAGCGACCTCATTCACCGTCTCTTTGTTTGTATATCAGGTAAGCACACTTGTTTAAGCAGGGTACACACACCACACGCATAGCTTTTTAATATCTTGACTCATTGAACAACTTTCAGCAGTGAAAAGTTCATATTTCGTCCAGAATTAATTAAATGACTTCATGATTTTTCATGTACAATTAATGCCTTTAAAAAGTATTTGTTCTACTTGCTGTCAACTGATGATGACATCACCTATGCTTAGGAATTAGGTACCGACCAATCATGGCTCAGTTTGGTGACTAACCCCAAAAAAACAGGTGAGCCATGATTGGTCGTTACCTACGTACCTCAGCATAGGTGATGTCATCATCAGTCGACAGCAAGTAGAAAAATTACTTTTCAAAGGTACTAATTGTACTTGAAAACGTCATCATATTAACTCATTCACTGCCATTGACGGAAAAAGACGTCAAATGATGAATTGTTTTTTCTGGGCTGGCAGTGAATGTGTTAATTATAGAAAAAATATTAACTTTTTTTTTTACTGCTGAAAAAGTAGTAAGTATCAAGTATCCCTTTAAAGGGGGAAACTGGTGAGCTCTGATTGGTTGTTGCCTGACCCCTGAGCAACTGTGATGTCATCTTCAGTCGATAGCAAGTGGAAAAATGGCCGTCGCCTGAGATGGATAAAAACAGCTGGATTTTGCTTCATAACTCAATATTCCAAAAATGTACCGGTAATATTAATCAGAATATCATGTTTAGACATATTATTGTCAAAAAATGTTTAAGGTTGACTTCCGTTTTAACCAGGTTTTAAAATGTGTAAAACCCCCAAACATGAAGAAAAGTTTCTCCTGTCCTTAACCAGATGTTTGATGCAGTACCAAGACTAACCTGTGTGAGGCAGTGTTGTGCCACATGCCGTCCACACGGATAAAAAACAAACAAACAAAGAATAGGGTAAGCTATGAATTAAAAAATTGACCTAGTATTTAAAAAAAAAAAAAAAAAAAGGTGCAATTTTGGAATCAGCGTTTTAGTTTCAATCAGTATAAAAATCCAATTCAATCTAAATTATTCTCCAGTGTTATTCAATGAGATAAAGTTTAAGTAACAAATTTTAAGACTGAAATTGGCTGAATTAATGCCACAAATACCACAGCTGTCTAAAAGAATGAAGCAGGCCATACTTTGCTCCTGCATTCTTCAAACGCTCAACACACCCATTTGCAGCTCTATTTGTGTCCGGCCACAGTGCGAGCTTCCTAATTGGCTGTCGTACTGTTTCACATCACTGTCATATAGTCTGTGGCTCGGCCAACACATCAGGATTGGCCATCAAATATCGAACAGTTTTAACATTTACAATTACCATCCCGACTATTTTCTGAGCAGATCAGGAAGAGGACAAAAAAAAAAACTTCTCAACAAACCCCACACCACAGGATAATTCCTAAGGATCATCTTTCAGAGACATCCGAGAATCGGCCCTTTTGCTGACTTTGATTGCCGAGATGGTGAAATTTTGCCTCACTTAACCTTCCCTTTGTTCTCATGATTTGATTTTCTTCTGTTGGGGTGTATAGGTGTCGCTGATCAGCTGCAGACCAACTACGCCAGTGACCTTCGCAGCATCCTCAAGACGTTATTTGAGGTCATGGCGACTAAGTTTGAGCAGGGAGATAACGATAAGCAAAAGAAAGGTAACAACTGTAACTGAAGAGGGGGGGGGGGGGGGGGGGGATAATGATATAATTATGCACAGCTTGGTTTTTCCTTTTTGTTTCTGTGGTGCCCACCAGGCCCTGTTCTGCGAAGTGCAGTACTAGAGGACTGCGCTCTGTGCCAGGAGACCATTTCCTCATCAGAATTGGCAGCCAAGGCCCGCGAGGGCCAGTTTGAAGGTCAGCACATCCACAAACATACAGAATGTAGTTGACATGTCAGCCTTTCCTCCTCGGATGCTGCCCAGTTGAGGCTCTCGTGGTGGAAAGCCGTGATTTGGCAGCTAGTTCGCACAAGTTATAACTTTTGGCGATGGTTCCAATTGTTAATTCACGAGTGAATGGTGGGTCAATAGCACCGACTTTTATATTCAAGTTAGATTGGATACAAAAAAAAGAAATGCTGTTTAGCGGTGTGATTGATTTCTATGAAAATCACAAACTAAAACTTTGGAGTTGATTTTAAATGTGATTTTTAGTAGATTTATTTCGATATAAACCGGAATAATGACGTCCCGCCCATGGTGTTTTTTTTAAATATTGCGCACAAGTAATACACATCTAAAAAAAAAAAAAAAAAAAAAAAAAAAAAACTAATACTGAAATTAACAAAACTAAAACTAAGCATTTATTAAAGAACTAAAACTAATAAAAACTAACAGAACCACCCTGAAAACTAATTAAATCAAACTAAATAAAATATAAAACAAAATAAAAACTAAAATGAAAAATTCCAAAACTCTAATAACCCTACTGCCATAACACAAATAAATTGGTTTATATACTGTAGCATTTTTAAAAATGTGCAAAAGCACAAATAAATTATTTGTACAATTTTTAGGACGAAACACAATTTCTCTTCATAACATTATGTGGCCCTTGCGTGCTTCTGATTTTCTGTATTGTGGCCCTCAAATGAAAAGGTTTGAACACCCCTGATGTAAACCAAAATGAATGCACCAGGAATTGCCCAATACATGTCCGTAACTGCTCCTGTTGCGGACTTTGTTGTAGATCCTCCCGACTGGGTTCCAGATGAAGTGTGCAGCTCCTGCATCGCCTGCAAGGCTCCTTTCACCGTCATCCGCAGGAAGCATCACTGCAGGAGCTGCGGAAAGGTACGATCCAAGATTCCTTCCTTCAATACGTTGACGCCACAACCCCGCTGATGTTATCTTTGGCTCCCCTCAGATCTTCTGCTCTCGCTGCTCCTCCCACTCGGCTCCATTGCCCCGCTACGGCCAGATGAAGCCCGTCAGGGTGTGCACGCACTGCTACATGTTTCACGTCACGCCGTTCTACAGCGACAAGGCCAACATTTGAAGCACGGGCCACCAGCTGCGAGAGCGAAGATCGCGCCAGGGCACCTTCGCAGTCGACGTACGGGAAGGTCTCACCTGTTTCCCGTCTCGTTTGCTGGCGTAAAACAGCGAGGATGATGATGCAATCACAGACTTTGAACTGGCTTTGCGCAGCACAACGCGAAAACAGGCCACCTTAGGAGTTTTATTGCTTTTCATGTACAAATGAATGGACTTCCTTATTCTTACAGCGAGCTTCCAACATTTGTGCCAGAGCTCCCACGGGACTCGGATTAGTCAAAGAATGTAAGTCATGATAAGTATGTAAATAAGGATCGTTCTTGTCATAACTATACCACATTGTCGGCTGTCGCTCTTCACACGCGAACTGGTCAGAAATCCTCCCCACGCTTCCAGTCGCATTTACACAATAGTGCTAAGAGATAGCTTTTGTATTGGGATTTTATCACGCTTTTGATGGCAGTGAATGTTAATGGGTCAAGACTTTATGGGCTGCGCCCATTGTGCACTCTGGGTACTTCTCTGCTTAATCAATGGATAAAAGGGATCTCATACTTATCACCATCTGGTCTGGAAGGCCCTCTAGTGGAGAGTTGACCTCTCTTCAACACTTTTTCAATTTGACTCGGAAGCCTTTTTCGCAGGTGCTGACTTTTTGCTGACTCATTGCTTTTCTTTTCATTCTAGTGCAATATTCTGACTACTATAACCAAACAAGCCATTTTTACGTAAGTGCATCGGTGTTCATTCGCTAAATAATTTACATATCCCTGGCGTCAGGCCAAAACCTTGTACCTCCAAAATCTGCATTTGTCAGAAGACCCCAAAAAATAGCATGTTTCTTCAACCATTAACATTGCATCATCATAAAGAGCAACTCATTTTTCAACACTTTAGATTGGTCAATAATTCGTAAAAGATGTCACCTACACACGTGGACTGACCAGAAGTATATTTTTGAAAAAAAAAAAAAAAAAAAAAAAAGAAATTTGCCGAATTGTGGAATTGGTGACTTTTTTTTTTTTCCACTCGTGACTGCCACCTCTGGCCTAACGTGTAATTGCAGCCTCTGTGTCAAGCCAGTAGAAATGTCTCTTTAAAAAAAAGGCTCTTTGTTTCGGACCGACGCCAGCGATATTAAACTTGAGGTACGTCACACTGGACGCACACTTTTGTGCCCAATCCGGTCTCATTTGCTGATGAAGTGCTGTTTGCTAAATATCTGCTTCCTTGCAGTGACAAGCAACCTTCCACACTGATCATCATCATTATCATTATCATGTTATTGTGTAGTACATTAGATACATGAGAGTGGGCATTGTGTTATTCTGCTGTAACTCAAAGCAGCTTCTCAGGCATTTCATAATCAGGAACATGCTCTACTGGTGAATCGGTCTTATTGCCCTTCAAGTTCAACCTCACTTAAGGAAGGGTTTCGCTTTTTCTTTTATAAAGAATAAAAATGGCATATGGAGCTAGATCAATTTTATGTATATAAACGGAATCATGCAGTAATTTAAAGGCGGAATATTCTATTATTTCAGAGATTGGTCTTATTTTGTAAAATGATGCTACATTTCCTTGATGTGTATTTTTTTTTCTTTTCTTTCTTTTTTTTCTTTTTAAACAATGTTATAGTTTTAATGCAATGTAAACGGAAATAAATGATTTCTTCCCCCACGGTTAAAACCTTTTGACTGATCGTGTGTGTGTGTGGTGTGCATGTGTTTTATTTATTTATTTATTTTTTAATGTATTTCTTATAACAGTTTGAATAATTCATGTATGTTATTGTAGTGACATTGCTGTTTTTGGTTAAAATCATAATGCAGTAGTGGAACCAGTGCACATAACTGAACACACGTGACGTTAAGTGTTAAATTTGTAAACAACGTTTCTTAAAATAAAAGCCATGTTTTAAAAGGGTGCTGTTCTATTACGGTATAGTGCATTTAATTTAAAACTTTAATGTTGCCAAAAAAAGTACCGTGCTACACATTCTGGTTTATATACGTAAACCTCTACTAAGAACTATTGAGAACACTAGATTAGCAAATATACATAATGCCCCACCACAAACAACCTTGGTGTTAACATCACTACTGTAATTCCGAACTTGCTGCGTATATCTGCAGAAACAGCTATGTTATGTATCTGTAAAGATGGAGATTTCATCTCAAGTGCAGCATGAATGCAGTGTCCACATATTGACTGCAGGTGGCAGCATTTCGTTGTTTGGGTTGTTTGGGGTGGGGCATGGAGTGGTGTGGATGCCCCTCTCAAGGTGGATGCACACACACTTAGTATCATCTGCACTGGTTTGAAACCCTAATTTTAAACACTAACTAAGAAGAATCTTTATGTTTGAAAACCTAATTTAAGTTTGAAACCCCAATCCTAGTTTAAAACCTTACTTTGACACCAAACCCGAACCCTCGTTTAAACCCCTACTTTGAAACCCAACTCATTTAGTTTAAAATGCCTATTTGAAACCCAACTCATTTAGTTTAAAATGCCTATTTGAAACCCTAACTCAAAATTTAAACCCTACTTTGATATCCTTACACAAGTTTAAAACTCTACTTTGAAACCCAAACCTTAGTTTAAAAAGTTAAGAGTTTCCACTGTAAGTACTAGCAGTAAATCAGCAGTATATAAAATGAGTGAGTGGATAAATGTAAAAAGAGTTTAATAAAAATGTGCCACCTTTTTTTTAAAATTAAAAATTTAGGTAAATCGCGTGTTGTAAGATATCACACTTTTTTTTTATTTTGTAGTAAAAAAAAAATCCAATCTTGCAAGATATCACTTTTTTTTTAAATTAATAAGTATTTTTTAATTTAAATGTTATAAGAGGTTGTGCACACTTGTACAACCCTATTATTTTATTTGTTTATATACTTCCCCTCTTTAAAATATTTAACTTGTAAAAACCTGGAACTTGAACGCGGGTGTGTAGACTTTTTATCGCTTGGGGACTGGAAACGTGTCTCCCGCGATAAACGGGGGTTCACTATACTCCATTTGTGCGTTTTTACCAGCCAGTATTGAGTTGTTGTTTTTTTTTAATGGAAATTAACGGGTTAACGCATGCGCAGTCTGTCATTGGTCAGAAGTCTCAGCGCGCACACGCACTGCGAGCTCGCGCATGGCACGAGTCACTAGTCACTTGTTGGTCAGGAGAGGCGGAGAGGAAAGACGGAGGCACGCTGGACTCTTTTTACACATTAGCATACGGTACCCTTTTTTTTAGGGGGGCGGGGGTGTTTGGCGAGACTTGTGCTTCGTTCTGTGTTCTGCTAAGTTGTTTTTATGTCAGCGACAAGGTTTACGGGATACGTATGTTTCAAAGAAGTGTCACTGTTGATTCATGGACTCAACGCGGACTTTAGCTAAAACTGTCAAGCGGCTGCTACGAGCTTGACTTCATTCAGTCAACGTTCAGGTTTGTCAGCAACATTTTTTTTAATGTGACCTGTTTAATCTGTGTGTATGTGTCATTTTAATTACGTTAACTGGGGTAATGATGTTCGTGTAACTAAAATCAGGACTGCATAAGTGAAAACCTCACAGGACTTTTTGCGTAGATGTGACTGCATCAGCATCATCACTGGAAACTCGCTGTGGGAAATATTTCAATCACGTTTAGATTAAAACAAGAATTTATCACTAACAATGATTTCTCTACAGTAGAAATTAAAAATAAGTTAACATTATTGAGCAACTATACATCACTAGCATAGATAGAAAACTACATACTTGTTATAAATAAATATTTTTTAGACCATGTATTGATACTGACATCAACACAGAAGTTAGGAATCATTATTCAAGCGTCCTTTTTCACTCCTAGTAATATTTTCCATTTACAATGTCATATTGTGTCCATGTGTGTTTCAGTTTGAGAAAGCATAAGGTTGTGTTTGGACGCTATGGCGGGACTGAAGATTGTGCTGTTCTTCTTGGAGGCTGTCTTACTGGTCCAGAGTGCGCGAGGTGAGACGAACGTGAACTGTCTTTCGTTTATTGTGAGGCTGGAACTCTCCTGCGTTCATGGCTCATTATAACTCAAGAGCGGGGGGGGAAAAGTCTCAGTTAATGTTTTCACACAGAGAAGTCAAAGACGGAAAAGTAAGTTAAAAAAAACTAAAAGGAGCCCAAAATCAACACGAGTTGGGGAATGAGAGAAGGGCAGGCTTGCTTCTACTCAAATGTGAGCGTGTGTGTGCGCACATTCTCCACAGCTAAACCAAACAAACATCATCCATCAGCTTCCCAGGGTGAAAGAACACAAGTCTGTGTAGAGAGTCCAGCTCTCCCGCGGCTGGCTGGCCGAGAAACTGACCACAATTCACAGTTTCCCGTGCCAGGGTCAGTGCATTGCTTTTTAAAGAGAACGACACAGCGTGCTTGTCAGCAGGTCCCCCGATAACACGCGGATGCCATTTCTGTGATTTCACCCAGCATCACTCAAGCATGTCTGATGCAATCCGAGGGCCACCAGTCAAAGGTCGATGCAAAAACGATGCAGGGAGGAGTGAAATCTAAAAGTCAGACATATCAATTCCAGTTGAGGAGTACAACAAACCCAGTACCTGCATGTGGCAAGGATTTAGGGATAGCTCGATTATCGGCGCCGATATTCAGCATTTTGACGTAATCGGCATCGGCCATTTTGAATAATTACATGCCCGATAATACATCCATTTAATAAAAGTGGATCCCTTCAGGGATGGAATTATTTAAATTTCCAGAGATAATGCTGAGCCTTCACTTCATGTTTTTGTTTGAAATTAAAACTCAGATAAGTACAATTTTAATACAGTACTTCATATATTTTTACATTTTGGAAAACTTTATGTACTGTAGAAAACAACAGGGAGCTATTTACTTGAGTTTTTATTTAAAGGGAGACTTGACTCATTGAACAATTTTCAGCAGTGAAAAGTTCTTATTTAGTCCAGAATTAATTTGATAACTTCATTATTTTTCAGGTGCAATTAATACATTTAAAAACTATTTTCTCTTCTTGTTGTCGACTGATGATGACATCACCTGTGCTGAGGAAGTAGGTAACGACCAATCATGGCTCACCTGTTTTCTGGAGTTGGTCAGCAAACTGAGCCATGATGGGTCGTTACCTACTTCCTTAGCACAGGTGATGTCATCATCACTCAGCAGCAAGTAGAAAAAAATACTTTTTTTTTAGGTATTAATTGTACATGAAAAATAATAAAGTTACCACATTAATTATAGACAAAATATTAACTTTTTACTGCTGAAAATGTCTCAATGAGTCAAGTATGCCTTTAACTTTTGAAAACATGCTACAACTCCCGGGTGATCCCTGAACTTTTTGTTAGATTTTTAAAACAAAGAAGTCTATTGACTGAGATTTTTTTTAACTCCAATATTTAATGAGCCCTAAAAATTATTCTTAAAAAAAAAATAAAAAATTAAGAGCTAGAATTTGTATTATTTTTTTCAAATTTTGATGGCGATATTTTTCCTTTTAGAAAATGAATATTGGCTCCAAATATCGGTTATCGGCGTCTTTGACTAGTAATAATCAGTGTCTGAAAAAAAACATATCGGCCTAGCTCGCGTAGCATTGGTTCCGAAGGGTGGGTGGGATTAGATCTGCTGGTGCGCAGACAATGCCTCATTCACAGCGTGGCAGCCATGCCTTCACGACACGACTACGCCAAGAGTAAACAAGTCGCAAAGGCTAAATAAGATTAAGAGGCCATTTTGCGTGTTTACAGATGAGCAGATGGGACGTAAAAATCAAGCCTGCTCCTCATCTTTTCTCTGTCAAAGCTCCTCATGCAGATGTGCTGACAGATATGCAGTTGGCAGACGCTCCTGGGATGATCCTGAATGATCATGTGGAAGCAGAGTAAATACAAGTTCCTGCGGCTCTGATACACTGAGCCGCGTGTTACAGTCCAACTACAACAGCTCGGCTCTGACAGCATGTGAAATACAGGCTGCGGCTGCGGCTGCGACTCAAACCCGCTTTTGCAGTGAGGCGAAGCCCGGAGAGGCTGTAAAATGGCCCCTGTAAAATTTAACAATGCATGATGACATTTGTGACAAATGTGGATGAAATTATCAAGGCCAGACCCCCCCCCCCCCCCCCCACCTTCACCCTCCACCTCCTTTGACTTTTGCATGGAAACGGTAAAACGACGTCGGACGTGTCGCTTTCCTGCTGTTAGCTCAACAATGCGGCCGAGGAGGAGGCAGTAAGTTTGAGCGAAAGCATTTTAAGCCTGTTGCTGTCAGTCATCAGGTGACATCTGATCCCCACACACCCCCTGTCCTTGTGGCACACAAACATATGGAACACCCGCACCACTCCCCCCGCGATCCCCTCTCTCTGCATCGGAAAGTCTTTGCGCCTGGCCAAGCGAGAATTCCCCTCCTCCTCCTCCTCCTCCTCCTCCTCGCTCCCCCTTCTACTTCCTCCACTCTGGTGCCCCAGCCACCCCAAAAGCCTGAGGAGGTGCCCAGTGATGTCTCCCAGCTAGGGGTGTCAAAATTAGCGTGTTAATTTAAAGTTCCTTTAACGCCACAATTTTTTTTAAAGCGCGATTAATGACCGTACTGGGGGAATTCCAGTCGCAACGCAGCAGACACGTCCATAACCAAATTTAGCAGTAATAAATTTAAGAATACTGTAATGCATATATTTTGTGGAGGCTTGGCTCGTTATATTTTAAAATTTTCGAGTCAACATGATTTAGCTTTCAGTGCTGGCATGGAAACAGGAGTTCAGAACATTCACAGTGAGCTTTTTATATGCTATTGAATATAATAATTGAATTGAAGTATTAATTGTTCATGAATCCCCCCTATAGGTCAAGCGTCCGTCAGTCTGCTCTCAAAAAAATGTGAGTCTCATTGGCCAAAATTTTATTTTGTAGGGATGGGCAAGTACCCATATCAGGTATCGGTATTGGGTTGATACCTGGTCTTATCTCAAGGTATCATACTCGCAACGGTGGCCATTATTATTTTATTATTTTATGGCCATGTTTTGATCAGGAAGTAGAAAATGAAAATTGCCGTTAATTTCCTGCTATTTTAAGGGTAAATGTTATATTGGGATATATTCTGTAGGTCTTTCTTTAAAATGCTTGTCATTGTTTTTCTTGGAGGGAAATTTTATGGACAGTATCAAAAGTACTAGTGGTATTGGTATCGGTGACTGCTGAAGTGAAAAAGTGATATTGTACGTCCCTAAAATTTTGAATTGGGTTTAAAGGACCTCTCGAAAGCTTGAACTATGCAGTGGAAAAGTTGCGACGGTAAACGTGTGTATTGCACAAATGAGAATGAAAAAGAGAACCAGGTGTCTCTGCTGGCAAACAACACAACGCATCGTTTGCTTGCATTTCAATGATCAACAAACCAATGCTTGCATCACATACAGCCGCGTGCGTGCGCGCGCACACACACACAAACGCACACGTGTGCTCTACCTTCGCAGCCATCTGGACAAACTTAGCGCACACTCTGCAACCCCGGTCGGAAAATATACATTTTACAGCACCGTTACATCATGCTCACATAACAAGGAGGTATTGTGATGCGCGGTGTGCCAGTGGCTGTTAAAATCACAAGGCCATTTGGCAGCATCCGCACAGTTTTCCATTTCCTTTACGCATAATGAAGTGAGATTCAAAAGTAACTCAATGCCCCAAAAGTCCTTGTAGTTTTCGGAATATCTCCTCCTGACTAGCAAGGGCCAAGGTAGATGCTCTCGGGAGGAGTCCGGGGGGGGGGACAGAAAGAATAGCTTGCCTTGTGTATTATGTTTGAATATTCCACTTCAGGGTTTGAGGATGGTAAACGTCGCTCATTTTCTGCTTGAGCTCCATCTGTAGGACTGACACATCATCGCACAAAGCCGACAGTTCAGTCCTGCCTGCCAGTTACTGCATTTCCTCCCCTTTATTACCGCTGTAAAGCTGGAGGAAGTAGGTTAACTTAATGTGCTGTTGTTAAAACAAGGCACGGACTGACCTTTACTCACCCCTTTCAATCTTTCTCGGCTCATCTTAGCTATTTGCTGAGTTGAGGTCCATTTGCGACAAACAATGGGTGGATTATCATGCGGCCGTCCCCCCACCTGCGGCAGATTAATTTTAAACACTCATGCTATGTGGTAGACTGGGCCGAGTGCTCAGCGCTGCCGTGGCGCCGCAGTTTAGGTGTGCGTGAGAGCTAACACTTGGACGTGCGCTGTTTTTTATGCCGTGTTTTATTAAGCAAATTACCCCTAGAAAAGTCTTGATAATGAGACAACCAAGGGGATTTTTAAAACCCGCTCTGTTTGTTTTCCCTCCGTTTGACCACGAAAACAAATCCGTGCTCCCCGTCTATCAGCGCACGCCGCTGACCCCGGCGGTTGGCAGAGGGAGGAATGTGTCAGACTTCACCCCTCGCAGGGAAAGAAAGGAAAGGGCTGTAGCTGTGATAAGTAATCATAATGGAGGGTCACTTGGTGTTTACTTAAGAGGGGTCATATAGTCCCTGTTAGCAACACTCCCTATTGACTGACTTAAATGGCCACTCCAATTAGCATTCATGTGGAGTTTCAACAAGGCATTGTCTACTTTCCATGTTTGTCTCTGTCAGCTGTATGCTAATGCTTACAAGTTTGTATGAAGCTACATCCAGAGCTCATTAGTTTGCATGGGCTCGGGATGCTTTCAGACCACACACGCGTTTTCTCCAATTGGCTGAAATGCTCCAGTTAACCCCACACAATCAACGTGTCAGACAATCACCATTCACATGCTAACGGCGTTGACGCACTTTGCCGCTTCGACTTCCACGATCTACCAGCCGAAGCAGCCATTTGTGTTGTTTGACAGCTGCTTGGTTTGGCGTCAGATGGCAACGGGTTGACTGTGTGTCAGGCTGCCGGTGTCAAGCAGCCCGTATGGGGGAGCTGGGGTCGACCCGTACATGGGACTTTACAATAATTCTGCAGCCCCACAGTGGGAAGTGTTTGTCTTGCTCAACGCCTCTTTCAGTGCCTCCTTCAGTGGCCCACAACCCCTTCTGTCTTCTCTTGCTCTTGTTGTGGCAGGGTCTACTCTTGCCCTCCACTTCTCCGAATCCAAGTTTTTAGAGCGTCAAAATAGTCGCATTGTAAACCTATTGAGCTACAATAGCACTAGTCAAGTTGAGCTTTTTCACAGTTTCGTTTTACTTGGGTTTAATTTCATTTTTGTTTTGTTTAAGCATGTAAGAAAAGACCCCAAAAAAAGAAACAAATCTGTAAGTAATTAAGTAAAAAAAAAAAAAAAAACATTCATTATCAAATCTCATGGCACAAAGTAAACGATTCCTTGTTGAATGTTGAACAGCGAGGGGGGGGCACTTCGTGCATTTCTAGCTGGTAAGATGTTCGTGCTTTTCCCCCATTCGACATGAACGGAGATGACATTTTCACCCGTGGCCGTGATTGGTTAAAACAAACGTGTAGAATGTCGCATCGTCCAGTCAGCTCGAATTATTGTACAGAATGTCCCGCCTTTTCCTGACAAAATTACTGTGGAGAGGTACCAGTCTGGTTAGTGCCAGGTTGAAGTGGGGAAAAAAATGGCCAATTAATGTAGGCCTATTGTATTCTCTCAAGGTTGCTTTTTTCATGCATTTTCTCACATTTAATGACTTTAGCTGCACAATATGTTTGGTTAAGTCTTTCTTTATAACAGTAGGCCTAAGATAGTTCGAAGGGTGTTTTTGCCATCCCACAGAGCTCTGGCTTAGTCACTTAAAATGATCTGTTCGACCCATCAAGAAGAGAAGCTGCTACAGTATTCTTGAAGGGAATATAAAAACATTGATTTACAGATTCCATTGTGTGTTTAGCTTGGCTTCTTGTCACATACATACAAAAAAACAACAACACTGTAGTCTGATTAACCCATGACAAGCTTTTGTTACCTTGAGAATAGATTCGCATGTTGAATGATGGCGGCCTTCAGGATGTCGCCCTGGCTCAGCAGGTTCGGTCCTTACAGTCATTGTGAGGCTATTCAGTGCGGTTGATTTGAACTTCAGAAGCAGTGGTTGCCAACTCCTGTGATTGTTTGTTTGCTGGACTTGTCATTGCCAGCTGTGCCGCTTTGTAGTCTCATTATCACGACGCCAAATCACGTCATGAAACCTGATGTACAGTACATAATGCTTAGAAAAGAAACTGACATTCTATATGTGTTTCTCACTGGGTGTTGTTTGCGTCCTCACTTTGTGGCTTTCATCACTTGTTGTCCTAGCAACAAGCACACGTTTATCTTCTCTTTCACAAACACACATACACACATATACGACCCCCCCCCCCCCCCCCCCCCCCCCCGTTGTGCAGTTAATGGTTGATTGAAAGTTATGGCCGTGGAAACAGCGACGGCTTGGCTTGACCCGAAGAAAGCCGAGCCAGGGAACGTTCGGGATAAGAAAACTTGAATGAGGCCTCTGCTGACTTCCACACAACCTCCTCCCAGTTTCCGTCCTCCTCTGCAAACCCCTTTCAGTTCACCTCCGATAGACTTCAATGAGACCCCACATAGCTTTTTGGCTTTTTCAATCCCATTTTCTTCTTCATTAGCGATTCTTTTCAGTGACCTCGGAAATTCTTTGCTGCATTGTCCCCTTTTGATTGAGTTTCTCTGTGGTTCGGGCCAATGCTTGTCACACTTCATCAAAACAGGAGTTTTCACTGCTGGAACGTAAGCTGTCATGCTGCCCCCGTCCGTCTCTCTAAACACTGCGGCAGAGGCGAGAACGGGGCCAATTCTTTTGTGATGAATGGAAAATGTGTCCCTGCTCTAACTTGGATCAGCGTGAGACAGGACGACAAGGAATAATCATTTTCGGAGCAAGGAGCATAAGCTGTCATTCCTTACAGCAAGGCCACGCACAATCGCAGACTGCACCATGCAGTGAAATAGATTGCATTTCCTCATGGACAAGGATATGACTCTGGCTTTGGAGCAGCCCCAGTTTAGATGTACTTGGCACATGTGGCCTCCATTCATACTCTAGCAACTTATTTACATGATTTATGTATCTGTTTAAATGCATTTAAGCATGGATGATTAATAGAAGAGATGAGCATTTAACGATGTTTACAGTGCGTGTCTGTTATGGTCATCAACTGCCTGTTTGCAGGCCAAAGACCTACACACTATGGAGATGTTTTTTTTTTGTTTTTTTGTTTGTAAGACACACCCTTGACCCTTAAATCCCAATTCTTCATCCGGCAAAGACATTTTGGACAATTTTGTGGGAACAGTGTGGGATGGGCTCTTTTCTTTTCCAGCTTGACCATCCAAGTAAGGTCCATTAAGGCGTGCTTGGAGGAGTTTCGAACCCTATTCTCAAACACCATTGGGAAGAACTAAGTCCTGTGTGAGCCAGGTCCTTGACTCTTCACTTCAGAGCAGAATCTCCAAAGGGGTGATGATGTTTTTCATATCTGCATAGTTTTAACATTGAGTTGATAAATGTGGTAAAAACACTGAGCATGTGTTTTTGCAATAATGATGTGAGCTTCGGTGTGCAAAGGCAAAACGTTCAGCTTGGTCTGTGCCTTACTGATGTTGTTTAGATACAGTTTAATGCTCTCCAGTACCTTACAACATTCCACTGGGTCAGCTAAAGTGAGCAGATGTAACTTCTAACCTCAAAGTCCAACTCTTCCTTTTATTCTCAGTTTCTGTTAATGTAGTTTCCAGATCAGCCATCTTGTCCAGGTTGTGTTCATCACAACTGAACTGATAAACCATGGCAGTGGACCCTCTCTACCGCACCTAAAATGTCAAGGAAAATGTCTTGATAACGAAATTGAACTAAAACTCAGAACCAAACCGGAGCAAGATTAACAACAAAAGTTAAAACTACTTGTCGTGAGCTAATAACCATTGCTCCATCATCTTACAAATTAGTATTTCTTTCTCGCGTACGCCTTTTGCTAACGTATCAGTATGAGTAAAAGAGGAAAATGTATATATTTAAAATCAACAAAATAAAAAAAAATTGTTCCTTTGTCCATACTGCAGTCCTACACAGAACTCTAGTTTAACACTCTCAGATTGTCCTTCATAGATGTAACAATTTTCCTTATCGCGTATCCTGTGCAGGGTCATGAGTGGGCTAGGAGGGCCTTTCCCGAGAATAGTTAACTCCCAAATATTGTCATATAGGTATCAGACCCGTGTAATGGTGGGAAACAGCATGTTGCAGGCAAATAAAGAATAAGGGAGACAGTTACAGATGAATAGATGGCATTGAACTTTGCTACATCTGAGTGGTAAGGTGAACTGGGAAACAAATTGTCACAGTGAAAGGGTGAGCGGCACACACTAATGACAGGCTTAACAGCTCCACGATGACAGATTGATTCCACACAATATTGCTGGATTGTGAGGAGGCCCCATTGCTGTCAATGGGAGCTTTGCCGGTCCACTGGCCTCCAGTCGGGATCTCATATTAATAGTATTCGTTCTCCTGGAAAGTTTTGGGGCTCCTCAGTATCACAGATGGTTGCCCCTCTGCTTCTAAACTCGGAGACGAACTGATAGTGAGCTCAAGAGCGTAGTGCCATCAACTCCGTTATCGCACAAAGGTGGCCAACACAACACAACACAATCTGTGGTTGACAGTATGTCTGGCCATTGTCCGACATCACGTCAAACCAGAGTGACGGTGGCTAAACTTTGTGGAACATCTGCAGCTCATTGTGTGCCTACTTACTGTACCCCCGACTGTGTTGAAAGTGCTGATGAAAAGTCTGCTGTTACTGTGGAATGCAGCAAAAGATTGAAGAAGAAGGGAGTGGCAGGATGCACCTCGCTGCTGTTGGGCCTCTTAAAGTGACGGGCATACTGTACATGATGAGATGGAAGAATTTTCCAGATTTACACAACATAATTTTCCAGAGGAACAAAAAGATACAAAAGTTTGTCTTTGTTTTAGTCACTGTTTTGGAGTCTGAAAAACAACATAAATTGAAAACATGTTTCGTGTGTACAAAGAATATGATTCTGATTCTGAATATGATTTTAGTAACCTTTTCTTTTAGTTGAGCTTGAAAGCCCATTGAGTTTCCTTGTGCATGAGATGTGCTTGCTATATAAATAAACCTGCCTTGCCTTGAAATTGACTTTGTGGATCACGTGACCTGAAAACAATCATTTTCATTGAATGTAATCTCACATGTTCTCGAAAACATTTTCAGAGATATGAAACCCTTTGTTTTAGGAAACATGTCAGAGATTACATTTCATGAAAAATGTTATGATTACGATTAAATTCCAAAGTCGCATGATCCACAAGGTCAATTTCAATGTCAACAAAAACAAAAGGTCAAAATTTTACGAGAACATTGCACCAATGATTGCAGATCGGAATCCTTTCCTGCAATGCCTGTTTTGTGAAGATTGACCCAGTAGTTCCTGAGATATAAGGGTTCAATTGAAGATGGCCGCGCACCTTTTTGATGAAAATATCCAAGTTTGGCGGCTCGTAGCTCCCAAACCCCTGCTCTGATTGACCTACAATTTGAGATTTAGTGTTTTGCCATCACTGTCAACAAGTACACTGATTTTCATTAACATCAAAATCTACTGGGTGATTTGGCATGGAACATCTATTTTTAATACCATCGTTGCACTGAGAGTGATTTGCTTAGAGTTCATATACTGTAGATGGCTTTAGTTAAGTATGCTGCAAAATTGGCAGCTTTATACCTAGTATAAATTTATTTTTTTACGTCCTTACAATTTGTCTTGACGTAACAAGAAGTGGACTGTACCTTTACAGTTAGTCTTGTGACTCAACAGTCCAGCTGCATTTGAGTAAATTGTTACTAAATGTGATTTGAGCGGGACAATGCCTACAAACATATGAACATCTACACAATGTCCCACTCCCAAGTGGTCCATCCATCACCAAACGTAGAGACAGACACTCATAAACAGGTGCTTGTCGGTACCCTGCTCTGGGCTAAAGAGAGAAAGCGGTCTGTTGGAGAGGGTCATGTGGTTGAGCCCAGGCCCGGGATCTGGGTGTGAGATTGTTGAGATTCCTGGTTACTGCCGCCTCGGTCCGCCTAATCCTCTTTCACTCCCCCATGCGGCCCTCCTCTCCCTATGAGCTGTGTTAAAGGAGACCTCTTTGCCATCTTTGCTCCTGTGCCTCTTAGAACAACCCCTCTTTGGCTTCAAGTTCATTTATCCACCCCCTACTCCCAACCTGACCGTCGGGACCACTCGTCCTGTCCTTCAGACTGTTTGTCACTCTATCTGGCCTTTCTCTCCATTCCCAGACTCCCCCCCCTCCCGGGTGCCTCTTCCCAGATAAGTGGCCGAAAGCACACACTCCGTCCTGGTGTGCACACCAGTCTTCAGCCTAATGGAGTGAGATAAAGCCGGCAGAGTGCTACTCACTGTGGCCCCTTTGTGACGGCACGTCTGGCCAAAGGCAGACCTACATTTCAATGTTTGGACGCTGTGTGACTGGAGTTCTGTTTTAGGATTACCAACAATTTTTTTTTAAATAGTTACCCTCTTAAAATATTTTTTTTTAATGCTGACATGATAGCAAGTTGTTTGGAGGATTTTTATGTTTACTGCCACTTAAACGCACTTACACTCACTTCTGTTGGCAGCTTATTCCATATATGCGCAGCATAACGGCTAAATGGAGCTTCACCATGTTTACTTTTGATCTCGGCTCCAGTAATTGACCCAAGTCTGTAGATCTCAGAGCCCTACTGGGTTTATATTCAAACCGCATTTCTTTAATGCATTCAGGACCTAAACCATTCAGTGATTTATTGACTAGTAGCAGACGACATAGTTGGATGTAAACTAATCCAAGACTGCTGCAAATGTGAAATGAAGACCCTCCTTTAATTCAGGTCAAAGAATTTCAAAAAAGGATCCTACAGTATACTTCTCAGACAGCAGCTTATGGAACCTTTAACCTGCATTAAAAGAGGCCTTGACATGTGATCATTTTGAATGGTAGACGTCGATGTTTTCAAGAGGCTCTTTTTCTCTAAGAATACTGTATATGGTTATTGGAGTAGCACCTCTATTTGTTTTCACATACAAAACTGTTTAAAAGTGTCATCATGATGTAAACAGAGGTGGTCTTTGTTGAAACACCGCAGGGACCCCAACCCGATAAAGCTGTTGATATCTATTTGATTTATTGTGGGTGGAGCGTGGATTTGTGCCGTGTCGTAACTTCAGACGACAGTAGTTCTCTCTGCCTTTGCAAAAACACACTCGCACATACACACATGCTGGGGTCCGCCGACTGAGGCAGCAGACGGCCGTCAAGTTTAATGAAATATAGCAGCTTAGAGTTCAAAGGCGCCACAGTAGGCCCCGTTATGGGCAGGCCGCGTGATGGAGATGTTTCTAGAAGCTTTATGACGCCAGAGTCATTTCTTCTTTTCTTTTTTCTTTTGATGGAGTCTGCAGGGGCTGCCTGTTGTTGTGGAGAAAGGTTGGTGAGAACAAGAGGCCGATGTTATTCCATTGGTTCTGCTTTAATCAGGGAGCGTCTCCTTACCGCTTTCTCCCTTTCGCCTTCTCCTGCTGTTCCTCAAGTCACCCAATCGCCCCTCCGCCACCATTCCCACCACGGATGCTGTTGATATTCAGCCCATATCAAGATGGTGCCGAAGAAAGGGCCATTGTCCCGGCCGGTCTTACCACGCTCTTATCTATTGATTGGAAAGCAAAGTGAGGGGGAATAACGGGGATTGATTTTCTCGCCGGGATGCTTGGTCTTTGGATCGGTGAAGACGGCATTCTTAGCCCCTCCCAGTCATCTCACTGTCAGAAGAGCCTCCAATGCCACCTTGCTCCTATCTTACTCCCGCTTACTTTTTTTTTATGCTGATTTGTATCTGTGCTTGTGAAATGTATAGCCAGCTCTTTACAAAAACTTGTGGCCTTTCACACACTCCCTAGGCTGCAACCTTCTTCTCACCTTGTCACCTTCGCCCACTCTTTCCAGTCTCATGTGAAGTCACTGACGGAGGATTTGGTTTCTAGCTCATGTTGCTCAACCTGGACTTTCCGTTCCCCGTTCTATTTTGTTGATGCGCATTACACAATTGAGCCCGAGGTTCTAAGAGACGCAAAATGGAACAGAGCCCTGCAAGCGTAGGCTCCATTAGACTGTGCTCCTCTGTGATGTCTGTCTGCATTTGTACGGTCTGTTGGCCTAACACTGTGCGACTGAGGAGGAGGAGGAGAAGGAGGAGGAAGCACTCTACGCTACTTATTATCTGTCTCTACTTCTTATCCTTAAAGTAAATATAGTGTTACCTTGGCTTGAGGTTTTCACGTTACGAGCCGTCGCTTGGTCGATTTTTATTTTTATTTTTATTTCTTTTGCTGTGTTGCGAATCCAAAATCTGACTTAAGTGAGCTTCAGACTGCTCAAGTCAAGGAGGGAAAAACGGAGAGTGACTGTCACCAATGGACTTAAGCCATTTATTGAACAAACAGTCAATCATCCATTTTCTTGACCTCTTGTTCCTCACAAGGGTCGCGGGGGGTGCTGGAGCCTATCTCAGCTGGCTTTGGGCAGTAGGCAGGGGTACACCCTGGACTGGTTGCCAGCCAATCGCAGACACTCAATCACACAGTCAATCTGACCAGCCATTTTGCTGACTCTTTGTGGCTCAGCTTGTCCCAACATAGTTTATTTCTTTATGTTGTCTTTACAATATTAATAAATATGAATATTAAAACTCAGGGCTACAGACTAACGTTTTTATTGTTTATTTTTCTAGGAGTGCAGCAGCCACTAAATTAACATTTTAGGAGTGATGGAAGAAAATCTAGGCACACATATTTGATGTTAGTGCGTGTTGTCTTATAATATCTATGATGAATATTGTAATCTTTACATGCAGTTCTTGTCCGCGTTATAATTGGACATGATCTGGCGACGAAGCTTCATTTTGCATCGCTGCACTTTTTGTTCTATTCTGTGGTGCCGCTGCTGCTAGTAGGAATCGAGCGGCAGTTGGGCTAGCGGGAGCTAGCAACATGAGGCTGACCCTGTTTCATGCCCTTGAGTTGGCACCTTCGTCTCCAGCGTGTGCCGATCACGTTTTCTTTTTGAGCCATGTACCCTCCAGTTTTGTTCCAATGACAAAAGTGATTTGATCTGAACTCATTGATCTCATATTTTAGGGGCAAGATGCGACCATTTTGGGCCGTGTGTTTAGCCCAGTTAAAACATTCAAAATGATGCTTTTTTTTGTACGAATGAATGCCATTTTAATTTATGTCAATAGGGTTATGATTTGATATGCAAATTGAGTTGTGAGCTTGGTCACAAAAGCAAATTAAACTTGTAAGTCAAATTTCCACTGTTGAGTAGAACATGGCAAAGTTTTTGAGACTTGAGAGTCTTATCTTTTTGTTTATTTTTCATATTGTACAACTACAAGAAGAGTTTGACATAGAAGATTTCGCCGTACTTCATATTAGGAACACGCTCACACACACACTGCAGCAGCGTTTATCATCGTAATGAATCACCGCAGTTTGGCTGTGTACAAAAAGAGTTTGGATGCACAACAAATTCTTGCACTTGGCTGCAGATTAAGGAACAAATCCTTTTTTTACGAGATGATGTTTACAGATGTTGTTTGAGTAACCACGTCCTGGATGGGGGCAAGCAGTGTTGCAAGTTTTATCCAGTTGTTGAAGTTTCAGGTGTTCGTTATTAAAATAGTTGTCAGCGGCCAAGCCGACCCTTTATTGACATGTTTGCAGTGATTAGAATAACAATTTGTGTGTGTGTGTTGGGGGATGGCATCTGCACGTCATTACAGATCCACAGGTGTTCATAAATAATGTTACTCCATTCTCTGAAATTTTGACTGTTTTTTAACCTCTTTTATTTGCGTTTCCCAAAACACATGCCCAGACTTCTAATCTCTTCATGTCATTAGCCCTCTTTAACTCTATATTTAGTATGTCCCAAGAATGCAACTTATTGAATGTGGCCCTTTCTCTTAAAATAATCCGTCACCAAACTGAGCAAAACACAAACAGAGCTAATTCTGTAAGTCGCCAGGCCCCCCCCTCCTCCTCTTCCTGCACTATGAAAGATTCCATTCACACATGGAGCCCGGCTATAATAAGGCGCTCCATACCAGCGCCGCAAAACGGGGAAGCCCATATGGTCGCGTGTATCGGTTTCCGTACAGAGTGGCGAGTAATTCTAATAGTTTGACTAAGCGGCCAGTTTGACTTGTAGCTGGCATGTTGTCATTCATCACAAACGGTGCGTAGTTGGCCATATGCTCAGGAACCAACTTCAGGACACAGGAGGAGAGTGCAGCTCTGGTTCATTTTTCAGCAGAATTCCACGATTAAATTTTGCATTCGGGTGTCTTTCAGTCATGCAGATAAAGAAGTTATTCCGTTGTGCACAGAGAGCCTCTGTGGTTTCGGCGCTTTCAACTTCAAGGTTAAGAGAACCTGTCCTTGAGAGGGAGGAGGCGGAGGAGAGACCCTACTGAAGAAAGGATAGCGGTCATGCACACAAGCGCAAATACTTATTACGTGATGCAAACCACGTCCTTGATTTCGGCACCTCACTCTGCCTTGTTTTTCAGAAGGGAGTTCAAAAGAATTTTTTTTTAAGAGCAGAGATTGAGGGAGGAAATAATTTGTTGCACATTCCAAACACTTGGAGCACCAGCCAAAAACTTCTCGTGCATTAGGCTCATTTATAAACGTCTGGAGCCGGAGGGGTCCTAAATAGCATTCCATATCATTTAGCATATCTTCACCACAGTAAGGATGACAGTGATGAAAGACAGTAACTGGAAGTGGAAACACATGTTTAAGGAATATTACAGTGTGCTACTGTAGTCACGATGTATCATTGAGGATTAGATGCCAGATTTGTGTTGGGTGATTGCAGTTTAACATTGGTTAAAGTCACTGATCTGAGTATACAGTTCAATGAAACTTCCAAGGTTGTATACGGTCCATGCTGGGAAGCTTTTTGACATCCAGTTTTCTAGATGTTAAAGCAGCACAAGAAATCATCCATTCATCCATTTTATATACCACTTATACTCAATGGGTTGTGGGTGAGCTGGAGCATATCCCAGCTGACTTTGGGTGAGTGGCTGGGTACGCCCTGGGCTGGTTGCTAGCCAATTGCAGGCCACATGTAGACAAACAGCCTTTTACACTTATATCCCCATCTATGGACAATTTAGGGTCTTCAATTAGACAAACATGAATGTTTCTGGATTGTGGGAAGAAGACACGGGATCTGTAAAATCCTAATTAATTGTAAAATGTTAGTTGTGGTTAGCATTAGCACTTAGCATTAGCCTCTCAATATTTACTTGTATAGGTAGTGCTTTTTCTTGCTTTCTCCTTACTTCCAATGTAAAGTATATTCTTATATTTTTTTTCTCTTGGTACACATTGTTGAAGCTGGTCCATTTTTTGGTATGTGCAACAAAAAAAAGGAAAAAAAAAATTTCACGCATGATGTCACACAAGATGGCGATTTGTGCAACTTTTATAGGCGAAGTCAACCCAAAATTTTTCTGTGCCTCCACTAGTTTAATATTGCATTTGTGGAATATGAGTTAAGCAGCAAAATCCACCTGTTTTTATCCATCTCAGGGGGCGGACATTTTGTCATATGCCGTCGACTGAAAATGACATCACAGTTGCTCAGGGGTCAGGTAACGACCAATCGCAGCTCACCTGTTTTCTGTAGCTGGCCTGTGATTGGTCGTGGGATTGACTTTCCCTTTTAAGTCTTACGATTTTCGTCATGTTCCAAGTTTTCCAACTTTTGGAAACGGATGTGCGTTGATTAGACTTGGAACAATGATCAGTTAATCTGTATTGGTCCATTAATCTGAATATTTTGTTGCTTCACATCCTGCCATTAATCTGAAAGTAACATGGAGTCTAGTGGAGTGCTGGATTGAGAAAACTGTGGCCCATTTGCTGAGATTTATAAAGAATTGTATGCATTTTTTATATAGACATCTGACTCATTCTTAGCGGATCAACTCATGAACTGAGCAAGATCAGGTCACCATCACTGTGACCCATTTGTGGTCTTCAAGAAGACACAGCAGTGCGTCTGTTCCACTGTGGTGGGAGAAGGGTGAGACATGGGCCAGCTGACAACAGCCAAAAAAACTGTGGTTGCGTTTTCTTCACAGACGTAAAGCTGACACTTCCAATTTCCTGTATACTAGTGTGATAGAATGCATGGCTGCAAATGAGCATGCTTTTCAACTTAGTATATGTACTGTACAGTATGTGAGTCACCTATATCAAAAAAAATTTTTTTATTTTTTTTTTGCTTAACGCAGATGTTGCACATGCCGCTCCCATCCATCTGTCGGCAATGTGACGGATGAAACAACCAGATGGAATTACCTGGCTCACCTCCCCCTTTTTTGTAGCCCCATCAATAAAGTTGTTGTTTACCATTAAGTGTGAAATGCACCAGAGGAATGTGACTGTGTGTGTTTGTTTGAGCGTGTATGTGTATGCATTGGGAGAAGCCTTGTGTACTTACCCTCCCCATTGTTTTTACTGCAACCAGAGCGGGCCATTTGTTCAGAGGCCCAGACGAGCGATAGGGTTTAGTTGCATTTGATTGGCTGTCTGGCCCGCTCAGTATTTCAGGGTTTTGTTTAGCTTTCGGGGGGGCGGGGCTGAGGATTGGGGCTCGCTCGGTGCCCGGTGTTGTTGTGCGAGCGGCGGTGCAGGCCTCCTAACACCATCACAGGGCGTCTCAGCCCGCTTCACTACACCAGATCTGAGGGAGCAGACCCCGGCCAATTAAGAGCCGCTGCTGTCCGCCGAAGTGCGACCCGCCCCGTGCACCCAAAAACAGCTTTGATCTCTCGCACGCTACACAAAAAGTCGGGCCAGAACACTTTGCCCTCTCCGTGCTGGCTGTGGACGACAGGCCCTGTCCAATTATTACAATCTGGTTTCAGCATTTCTGGGTAATCAGACAAGAAAATGACAAATTACCTCGTTCTCATTCCATCTGCCCCTGACCAAGCTGTTATTTTTTTCCATTTGCTCGACTCGTGCTTCAACAATGAACCCTTGTACTCAAGCAAATCTGTAAAACTGAGTTTTTTTTCCTTTAAAAAATACATTTCATTCAGTGAATGATTTTCCAAAATGAATTAAATTATCCTGAATTGTAATTTATTAAATCTGCCGATCACATGCTACAGCAAACTTGCTATATTGTCAAATTTGCAAGTTGTATTTTCCATTTTGAGTATAACAGGATGACAGGATCATTTTTTTTTTTTTTTTTTGCTTGCTTGCTATGTTTTATTGCTGTATGTCAGTTTGACACCTCAGTGGAAGTTGTTGAACTTCACCCTGGTCAGAACTGGAGTATGTAAAGTACTTGTCATTAGAAGTGGTCATAGATGAAAAGAAAAGATCTATCTGTGATCCTTTTCATATGATATGAAAATGTTTAGGCTGCATATATAAGCCTGTTTGTAATGCTTCTTTGAAACTACCGGTACATTTATTTTGTAGAGCAAGCATTTAAGTATTACTTCCTGAGCGTTGATGGTTATGATTTATGTGTGTGTGTACATCCTCAGGACCTCCCCGGGTGTCTGAGAAAGTTGTTCACCGACAGACGGTCCGCCTCGGGAATGCCATCAAGCTGCCTTGCCCGGTGGAAGGAGATCCGCCGCCGCTCATCATGTGGACCAAAGATGGACGCAACATCCACAGCGGCTGGATCCGTTTCCGTATCCTCCGCATGGGTCTGAAGATCAAGGAGGTGGAGGCGGACGACACGGGCACGTACATCTGTAAAGCCACGAACGGCTTTGGCAGCGTCAACGTCAACTATACCCTCATTGTCATCGGTGAGGACAGTTTTTCTTTAAAGAACACATCAAGTGGCCATAATGTGACACTAATTCATTCACTGCCAGCTCAGTTAATTTTTTTGTTTTTTTTTTACGTCTATAACCGTCAATGGCGGTGAATGAGTTTTATTATGCTTTATGTTCCCGAAAATAAGTCTTATAATAACCATCTATTTTATATAGTACTTGCACATATGGGCAATTAAAAGTCTTCAATTAGTTCAGGATTTGCGTTTTTTGAATGAAAATTAGGGATTTTCAATACCACTTTTTTTCCAGACTGATATCAGTACAAATACTCAACGATTGAGTATCATTGTCACCAATACTGATACCAAGTACTGATCCCACTAGTACTTGCATCCGCCCACCCATCCATTGTAAAATTTTCCAATAAAAACAATGACGGATCATTTTAAAAGAAAGACCTATATATTCCAATTAAGGGGTGTCAGGCGATTAAAATTTTTAATCATAATTAATCGCATGATATTTCAATAGGTAGGTCACAATTAATTGCAAATTTTATATCCATTCTAAATCTACAATAAAATGTGCAATAAAATATTTTTATTAAGTTTTCATATTCTTAACATAAAAGTGGAAAAAAATGTTAAAGTATTAGAAATATGGCTGCATCTTTTTGTCATTGATACAGTAATTTTATAATTTATAAAATTGAGTTAAAATAAATAAAATGCACTGTAATGTAGAAAAAAAAAACAAAAAAAAAAACGAGTGTGATATTGATTTGTGTTGGTTATTTTTCAGCCACTATAGGGCATAATTGCATTTGTAAGACGGTGACAGCTCAGTGCATTTTTTTTCTTTTCATATTAAGAGCTTTCTAATCTTTAACATGAAGTAAAATTCTGCACATTTTTAAAATTGTAAAATGCACCTTGTCCCCAGTCTCCACAAATATATGCATTATTATTCAGTTTATTACTGCTAAATTTTGACTTGGTCATGTCTGCTGCGTTGCGACTGGAATTCCCCCAGTACATGCTTTCCAAGTAAGGGGTTTATTAATCGCGCGTTAAATTAACTCAAAATTAACGCACTGATCCATCCATCCATTTTCGACACCCTTATTTCCAATATTGCATTTTTCATTCAAATTGCATGCAATTAATGGCAGTTTTCTATTCTTCTAATTTGGAATTTCGAGTTCCTGATTGTAAAACGGCCACAAAAGGGCAGCTAAGAGTGCCGATGATTTGAAAGGCCAAGTATCAGCCCAAAACCGATAACTGCTATTGGTAGTATTATTAGTTGTCAAATAAGAACTTATTATTGTGCATTTCAACATGCTGTGGATCACTTATCAAAAGGCAACACCCCGCCCCCCCAAGGGTGAAGGTCGAGAGCAAGTGGCTTTACCGAGGTTTAGTGGTGAATCCTTTCCTGGTTGAGTGTGTTACAGCCGCTACCTCTCAGTGCCCAAAGTCAACAGCAGCGCGGGATATTGTTTCATACTACTTCATCCTTGATGAATCAAATGGATCTGGAGCTCTTCCTCCTCCGTAGGCTACTCTCTCCCTCAGCAGGAGGGCCACCAGAAGAAACACAGTCAGTGTCAATAATGGGCAGCTTGGTTTTCAGACGGTCTCACAGCTGATGAATGAGGTATAAAGGGTGAAATGTGGCCGCCGACAGCCTTTGTGTCTGTTTGTGTGTGTGTGTGCAGCGGGTGTATTTCCTTTTGGGCTGGAGCGGAGCATGATGAATGAGCGGAGCAGAGCGTGAAGGCTGTGTTTAGTCTAATTACTCTAAGATGCCTAATTAGGGATAGAGAATGTGCACTGTCGCTCGCCTTAGATGAGGAACCATAAACAGGCAGATGTGGAAGCGTGTCAGAAAAAAAAAAGGTGCGTTACAGTAATAAAGCGGTCTTGTGTGTTGGGAATAGAGTGGACGCGTGTTTATTTCCAGTCTCCCTCAGGAGTTCAAAGAAGGGGTGTCTGCTGATTGTGCTAAAATGAAAGCTTGCGGTTGGGGCATACAGCCAGCTTTAATGTCAAGGTTCGTCGTGCGCTTGCGCTACGCCGCATATCATCAAAGTCGGCCTTGTTTACGTCATCACATAAAGGCCATTCGGGGGTTTTCTAAACACTTTTAAGTGGAGCTAATTCTGAATTGATCACACGACACCAACAGCGTGTCATATTAAGCCTGCTTGAAGGTCCAGTTGATTGGCCTGCTCCAATTTTTGTATTATTTTTTTTATTTTATTTATTTATTTTTTAATTCGATGGCCGCATTTTATTAAGAGGATCAATATAGATATTTTCTAGTGGTGCACTAATCTTCAGAGGAAAGCCCAGTGGAGACTATGAAAAGAGAGGAGTCATAGCTCAAGATGTAGGGTGCTCGGTATTACTCCAAAAGATGGCGTACAAAATAAATTATTTAGATACCCACTTATGTATCTATCCATTTTCTAACTAGGGAATCCATTTATTCTATCGATTTTTCTATCAATTAATCAGATAAAATTTCATTCTGTATTCAAGTGTATTAAAAAAAAACATTTATTAATTACTGTTTATGAACAAATAATTGTTTTGGTATGTTTTTGTGATTAAAAACAAATAAACAGCAATTAAGCAATATCACACGAGAAAAATTGACCAAACTTTTTTAAGCTGATTCAGTTACTGGTTCGGTGATTGTTTTCCAAAGTAAAAACAGATGTTTGCAAATGTCTTATTTTGATTGTTTAATCAAATTACTGAAATCAGAGGATCTGGACAATTTTAACTTAAACAATGATTCTAAACAATTATTCAAATAGATGTCGATTCATTTTGAAATCCTTTAGTTGTAGATGAATCGATTAATTTTTAACACCTCAACTGCTAATCTTCATTAGGGTCACGTTTGTGTGAAAATATTGATTTTACTCTAAATTGTACGACTTTAGCGGCATTCCGCATTGGAGTTTACACAACAGTAGCTAGCGCATCAGTTTGTTATTATCATAGTATCACAGAGAAAACAACAAAAAGCTAATGAAATCCTAGCAGCTGTTTAAATTGAAGACCTAAAACAAAAATGTTGAATATGATCAGAGCATATTCAGGCGATTCTGCAGCAAAAGTATGCAAGAGTAGATAAAGATGCATCGGCTCATCGGTTTGGATGTGAGTGGTTGGGTGGAAGGCGGGGAGGTGGGTCCCCCCCCCCATCTGCCGCGGACAGCCTGTCCTCCCTAAAGCTATCTGAAGAATCTGGTCAGTCGGTGCTACACGGCGCCTCCTCAATCCCTCCAGCTGGCTGTTTAGGCCTGTTTAGGGTGGTCTCCTGACAACTGCCCCCATCACTTCCAGGCTCCCCCTCCAGGATACAGCCATGCCTGCAGCAACCTCCGGGAAGACACATAAACATAGGCCCGTCGTGTTTATGTGTGGATTTTATTAGCAATAAACTGGAGAATAATTGAGAGCTGATAGCGTTTCTGTTTTCTCCTCCACGCCGGTGATGATTTCAGGCTAAACAATCTGTCCTTGTGTGTCCCTGATCACCTGTGGAAGTGGAGTGTGATGAACTTTCCCCTTGGATTATATTGTCGCCATCAACATCTGGAGCTCATTGTGGCCCCACATCATCCGGGCTTTTTCCTGTGATTCAGCTGGCACATGAGGCCAGGGACCTGTTTCCTGTAGCTGGATTTGTGAATGAAGTGGGAGCGGATGGCGTCAGCCCCCCCCCCCCCAAACACTGTAACAAGAGCATGCGAGGGATTCAAGGCGGATTGCGTTTTAAGCTCTTTTTTTTTTTTTTTTCTACATGTACTCATGTTCCTGATTCATGACTCCTGAACTTTTAGACAGCCATTTTGTGCTTAACCTCCATCCATCCATCCATTTTCTTGACCGCTTATTCCTCACAAGGGTCGCAGGGGCTGCTGGCGCCTATCTCAGCTGGCTCTGGGCAGTAGGCGGGGGACACCCTGGACTGGTTGCCAACCAATCGCAGGGCACACAGAGACGAACAACCATCCACACTCACACGCACACCTAGGGACAATTCGGAGCGCCCAATTAACCTGCCATGCATGTCTTTGGAATGTGGGAGGAGACCGGAGTACCCGGAGAAGACCCACGCGGGCACGGGGAGAACATGCAAACTCCACCCAGGAAGGTCCGAGCCTGAACTCGAACCGGAGACCTCAGAACTGGGAAGCGGACGTGCTAACCACTCGACTACCGTGCCGCCCTGTGCTTAACCTATTCATCTAAATTAATAATTCACTTTGCTGTGAAGTTAAACAAATTATCGCTATTAATTGCTGAAATGGCAATGAATGGGCACGCTGCAAAAACACGTCTGCTTAATATGAGATAAAATACACTTTTTTTTTTTTTAAAGAAATTATCTGCCAGTGCAGTAAGATAATTTTACTTACTTAGATTTCCTGAAATAAGAAAAATGTGTAGCTCTATATTAATCTTAAAATGAGCTTAAAACACTTATTCTAAGCAACAAATCAAGGATTTTAAATCTTAAAATAAGCTGTATGCGCTTATTCTAAGTAACAAAGCTAGCAATTAAATCTTAAAATTGGCCATAAACACTTTTTATTTGTACTTTAAGTTGACTGTCAAGCAGGGAGATGGCACCATTTTTAATTGCATTTGGTCTGACTCAGCCTGGAATCGAACCCACAACCTCCGTGTCTGAGTGTAGACACTCTACCGTTAGACCACGGAGCTGTTGGCCTGTTCACTAGAAAGAGGGCAAATGAGCTTAGTAAGTATGACCAGGAAATTGCTTACAAAATAATCTTAAAAAAAGATTAATAATCTTGGAAATTCTGCTCTTGCAAAGTATATAATTCTCAAAACAGGACAAAGAAGACTATGGCTTGATATGGCTGATTTTTTTTTTTTTTGTGAACATAGACTTACAGCATTTTAGCTTATTATGCGTGAAAATTAACTAATTTTAGGGTTTACAAACTAAGTAAGAAATAAAAGAAAATAAGCTTAAAACAAGATTAATAATCTTAGAAATTCTGCTCTTGTATAGTAAATAATTCTCATAACAAGATCAATAAGTCTTTAAGTCTAGGTTAGATGGCTTAAATTTGCAGTGCATCACCTGTCTACAGCCTAGTCAGCCAATATCGTGTAAAGACAGTAGTGACAAGGTTAGCAATAAATTGTGCATAAAGAGCACCATTGTTTCCCAAAATTTGCCAAAACGTTGAAAGGAAATGGAGTTCTGGGGTGGGAGGGAAAACGGTCAAAAGAAACCCCGGCAATGAGGGACCATGTTCTGTTTGGATTGGGAGGTTCAGGAACCGGGAGGAATGTGGAGCGCCGAAGTGAGCAACAGAGGGAGATTTCTTCCAGTGCAGAATGTTTTGAAAGGAATGGGTTATTATCGTTGGCTAGTTGAAGGCCCTTCAAATAGCCGTGACATCATGGCGAGGCCTGGTGCTGCAGGGGACAAACAAAGGAGGGTTTGTACCTACAACCCTCCCGAGCTTTCAGGGTTTCAGGAGGTGGAGGGACGACGAGGGGGGGGGTTAGGAGTCACATCTGGTCGCTTTACCTGACCCAGTGGAACCTTGCGAGGTATTGGAGCGTGCCAAACTGTATCGAAACAACTCCAGCATGTGGCGAAGTAACGTCTGAAAAGTTTTTAAAGGGGAAGTCGTGTGCTATGCAGCAAAACTAGTCTAAATATGATATTCTGGTTCATTCTGCATGAGTGGAATATGAATTAAGCAGCAAAATCCAGTTGATATCAGAAGGCGGCCATTTTGCCGAGTGAAAATGACATCACAGTCACGTCTCAAGAAAACGTCAGAAAACAGGTGAGTTGTGATTGGTCGTTGCTTGAGCCCTGAGTAACTGTGATGTCATTTTCACCCGACAGCAGGTAGCAAAATGGCCCGCCCCCTGAGATGGAAAAATGGCTGGATTTTGCCGCATAGCTCAAATTAATCGGAATGTCATTAAGACTAGTGAGGTCATAGATAATATATGATTGTCATGAAATGTTTAATGTTGAGTTCCCGTTTAAAGCACTGACTGTTCTGATACTTTTTCCCTTGGCACACAGACTGCACTGCAAAAACATGAGCTCCAAATGTTATCTCGCCTCAGTGTTACACTGTACACAATGACAAAATTGCTGGTCCAAAACCCACAAAGCTTCTGGGAGAATGTCCTTTGGAAAGATGACACAAACGGGAGATTTTTGGCAAGTCACAAAAGGCCTCAAAAATAAATCATACAAAGAAAAGAACATCTACTGATAAACGTTAAAGGAGTCTTGGTTATGTTCTGGGGCTGCTTTTGCTACATCCGGCATACGGCATCTTAAATTTTTGTAAAATCTCAAAACCATTCAGGCGATCTTGAGCAAAGTGTGAATGAACTATTAGTGTCATAAAACTCAAGATAAAGCCCCGAAACCAGTGGTTCTTAACTTGGGTTAGATCAAACCCGAGTCAGACACATACCCGACGCAAATGATTTGTGATGATGCCACTTGCAGGTGATCACGCTACATTGCTTGGCCTATCTGTGCTGCAGGGAATAGAAAGTAATCGGACGAATATGTGCAACATGAATTCAGAACATGTGGTGTTCCACAGGGTTCAATTCTGGGGCCTTTTCTGTTTTCATAGCATCTGCTGCCCTTCAGTTTCATCTTAAGAAAAAAGTGGTGGTTGTTTTAAAGTGCTCTAGAATAGTTGATCTGTTGAAGGAACTGTGAAACTTGCAATCTGAAAAAGGCACCATTTCACGAAGAATTGTCCGTATCTATTCTCAAGACTTTTGCCCGCATACCCAATCCTCTCTTGATCAATCATCTACTTAGCATCTATTTCAGATGGAGATCGTTGTGGACGGGCTCCTTTGAATTCATCACTTCCCAATTGAAAAGGTCGATACGCATCCCAAACGGTCGATTGGGTTTCACTCATTATACTTTCCATAAGCCGCGTCTTAACTGCGCTCGCATGATGTCAGCCGGTGACATCAACTCCACAGCTGTCTCCGGTGGAATTATGCTCGTGAAAAAACGGATCAGATTACTTGCCACCAGTCTGACCCGAGCATGCTCCTGCTATGTGCAGAAATGCTGAATTCACAGAGATGGCGCCAAGAAGGTGCTTGCATGGCTGATGCTGTCGGAACGTCATTTGAATGGGAAATTTGGCGCCTTCTTTACTTTCACGGTACTGCACTTTACAACGTTGCGTTATTAACAGGCCGATGGCGGGGGCTGCCATGTGAGGTGGCAACAGGCTCCTTGGGGGCAACTTGGAGGTCTTGATCAAGGTCACTGAGGGCCTCTTTTTCCATCTAATACAACCGGACTAAGATGTAGTATATGTCGCTTATAGGCAAACGTTGAACAATATCGGCGAAATAAAACAAACGGGTTGTTTTAACTGCACGTGAAGTGGTTCTCTCAAATAAAAATGAAAATCCTATTAATCATCTCAGCAGAAGAGGACAGTGGTTGACTTTTTCAGACCTCTGAGGATGGAGACGAGATTGGTGGAAAAGATTGGCTTATTTTTTAAGAGATCGGCCGATCACCGATCTTCCAAAATTAAGGAAATCGGCCTGCCGATCGATCGGTGCATCCCTACAGAAAATTCATTTTAAAAAATGCAGAAAACAAAATGTTCAAAAAGTAACTATAAAATGTCCAAAAACAAAAGTAGAAATCCCCCAAATTACCATAAAATGTCCACAAATTGACAAAATTGAGACAAAAAGGGCAGAAAGAAATGTAAAAAAAAAAAAAAAAGCCATAAAAGAATGAGAGGCAGATAATGACCATGATATGGTCATAAAATTGCCAAAAAATGTCAGAAATTTGGCAGAGAGACAGAAATATCTAAAAATTTATGAAAAATTGCACCAACAAAACAATCCAAAAACAGAAGACAAGAGGTAGAAGAATCTCTACATATTGGATGCTGCATATTTTTGTGTTGTGGTGCCGCTCAAATGAGCTCTTTGGGCCCTCATTACATTCGACTAACACTAACACACTTGTTTCCTTCATCACAATGTTCAAATGTTTTGCAGCTCCAAACAGATTATTTTTGTTATTTATTTGGCCAAAAATGGCTCTTAAGACAGTAAAGATTGCTGACCCCTGTCCTAGATATTTCTTTATATGCAATAAGGCTTCACTATTGTGGGGTTGAGGAGATAAGGACCAAGCCTCGATGGAAAATTTTCAATTGATATCCCCCTTAAAATGTTTATAATTGCCATTTAGTCGTCACCTGACCTCTGAGGAACTGTGATGTCATTTTCAGGCGACAGCAAATGGCAAAAATAATGAAGATAAGTAAAGTATCGCTTTAACACTTTCACTTAATGCTTTCCTGTTGTTTCGCCAGATGACTCAGGTTCTGATAGGACCAGACTGGCTGTTTTTGATAGAGCACATTCAGAGCATGGTTCTGATGGCTTGTCAGAAAAGCTTGGTAAGTATTGCACCGTGCAACAAAAATAATCGGATAAGTAATGATTTATTAGCGAAATGAGATCTTCCCTTTGTTTTGTGATCATCAGTGCGCCCCCGCTTTACCCAGCCCGCGAAGATGAGAAAGCGAGTGATAGCCCGGCCGGTGGGCAGCTCGGTTCGCCTCAAATGCACGGCCAGCGGGACGCCTCGGCCGGACATCGTATGGCTGAAGGACGAGCAGCCGCTGAGCGGGCAGGAGGTCGGCGAGGGTCGCCAGAACAAGTGGACCCTGACCCTGAAGAACCTGATGCCCGAGCACAGCGGCAGGTACACCTGCAGGGTGTCCAATCGGGCGGGAGAAATCAACGCTACGTATAAAGTGGAGGTCATACGTGAGTATCGCACCACTGCTGACATCTGTGTTAAAATATGTAAATGAGTGTGACAGATGTTCTGCAATTTACGAGCATAACTGTAAATGTACAAAAGCTGCACGTCTGTCGCTTACTTGCACAAAAATGCGATGAATCGTCACCACTACTCATGTCAGCTTCAACTTCTTAAAATATCAAAACAATTGCCACAGTGTTTTTTGGCAATTTATTTATTATTATTTATTTATCTACTGTACGCACTCCTGACTGGTGATCAAATCTTGACTGCAGTCACGTCTATGAAAAGCACATTGAGGAAGCCTCGGGGGGGCGGGTACAACTCAAAGACCCGCCACCCAATCTGGTTCTGATTAAAGGCCAGCTGCCTGCACTGTACAACCGGGAGCACAGAAAGAGAGGAAACTAATCACACGTACTTATGACGTTACATGTGCTTCTCCATCCTCGTAAACCCGAGGCCAAACTCCGTGTCGCATCCGCAGAACATCCGCCACTTTAAAAAAACAAAACATGTCTCTATTTATCTGCAGAGAGGACCAACTCCAAACCGGTTCTGACGGGCACTCACCCTCTCAACACCACGGTGGACTACGGCGGCACCACGTCGTTCCAGTGCAAAGTGCGCAGCGACGTCAAGCCGGTGATCCAGTGGCTGAAGCTCGTGGAGACCAACGAGGAGAGCCGCTACAACTCCACCATCGAAGTGGGAGACCACCGCTTCGTGGTGCTGCCCACGGGGGAGGTGTGGTCGCGGCCCGACGGCTCCTACCTCAACAAGCTGCTCATTACCCGCGCCAAGGAGGACGACGCCGGCATGTACATCTGCTTAGGCGCCAACACCATGGGGTACAGCGTCCGCAGCGCATTCCTCACTGTGCTGCCAGGTGAGCGCCCGGAAATGACCTTCGTTCACTCAACATGTAGCTTCGAAATTGTTATGCTCTGGGATTGGATCGCAAAAACGCAGACACAAATAAGATTTTCACACTTTGTTCGCATAACAATCCTTGTATATGCGGAATGTACTCGCGATGAGACCAGAAACAATGAGAATGTATCAAGGATCAAGAGACGTGGAGCTAACTTGGGTTGCGGAGGTCCGCAGAGGGACAAGAATAATTTGGCGAAAACGCACTTCTCTGTCAGACTTAAATAGACAGCGAATGGATCTGATTGGCTGTGGCCAGACATGTGGGTAACCCTGACATCACATAGCTTCTGACATCACATAGCTTCTGACCAGTTGAAACTCGTTGCTGGTTACATGCTGTTTGCATCATTTGAAATCGGACACTTGCCCCAAACAAAACACAGTCATGACAGACATATTTGTTTCCCCCCTTAATAAATCAAATTTCCATTTAAAAACTGCATTTTATGTTTACTTGGGTTTGTCAAATATTAAAGTGGGCGAACGATGCAAAAAAATAAGATTTTTAGAAGGGCACAAAAATTATTCTGTATTTATTTATTGAACCTCGAACAACATGGAACTGGATTTCCCTTGCCACTGTCTGTCGAGATATTAAAATTAGGGGTGTCAAAATGAGTGTGTTAATTTTGAGTTAATATAAAGTTTTTTTAATGCTGCAAAGTGAGCATGTTCAATATTAAAGGAGTTTTAACTCATTCACTTCCAGCCATTTTCACTGAAGCAACCCCCTTCGCCAGCTGTTTTACTGGATTTTGACTGATTTTGCAAGGCCCACAGAATATTGTGTTCTATTGCTATGAAAACATGGAACCTACCAAAAGAAAGATTAAAGTCTCTTCTTTCATCAGGAAAAAAAAAAGTAGATTTCTATCTGTTCCCGTTTTGCAGCAATTAGCATTAGAATATAGCCAAGTTTAATCAATATTCACAAATCTATTTAGAATTCTGAGTAATAGAGCTTTTTTTTCCAACATGGCCCTGGTTGATCTCTTTTGCTCTGCTGCCACCTGCTGGCCGTTTGTGTAATAACTACCATTTCTTCAACCGCTCTTTGCAGTTGAGAGGCTGCACAAAAATTCTGTATGCTCTAGCATTAAAAAAACAAAACAAAACATAAACGTATAAATACGTCTTTGGGAGAATTGAAACATTTAAAATAGAACGTATTTACACGTTTTTGGGAGCAAATGAGTTTTGAATTTGGCCAAAGAATATTGCACTACAAATAAATTCATATAATACAGGTGAGCACAGAGCAATGGCAAAAGCTTACACCAAATGTGCAAGTATATAATAATAATAATAATAATAATAATAATAATAAATAAATATCTGTAAAGTAGTGAGCAGAATGTAAATTGATGTAATGTAGTAAAAGGTACAAATCTATCCGAAAAAAAAAAGTCAGGTTTTATATCACTGTGTGAAATAACTTTATTGATCAACAAACGTGGACATTTTCGCCCCCTTTTTTTCCAGACACCAAGCCCCCCATCATGCCCATCTTTCCCGCGGCCTCCAGCTCGCTCCCGTGGCCGGTCATCATCGGCATCCCCGCCGGAATCGTCTTCATCTTCGGCACCGTGTTGCTCTGGTTCTGCCAGAGTCGAAAGCAGTGCCCGCCTCCCGGCAGCCCCACTTCCACCGCCGCCGCCTCCGCCGCCGCCGCCGTACCTCACCGGGTCCCGCCGTGTCGAGAGCGGGAGCGAGGCTGCGCCGCGCCGTCGTCCGGCTCGTCCAGCCCGGACAAAGACTGCGTGAGCTCCCTGAACTACGAGGAGTACCTGGCGCAGCAGCAGCAGCAGCAGCAGCAGCAGCAGCAGCTCCTCCTCAACCAGGGAGGCGCCGCCAAGATCTATCCGAAAATCTACACTGACATTCACACGCACACGCACTCGCACTCCCACGTGGACGGCAAAGTGCATCAGCATCAACACATTCATTTCCAGTGTTAGCGGATCCAGAACAATTTTCACGGCGGGACGTTGTCAGGGGAAAACCACCCCAAATTGGCCAGTCACAAGACAACATGATGACATTTGGTGCTGTCGCTTTTTATTTTGTATTATTTTTTTTTTTGTGTCCAAAGTTGTCAGACTCTCACACCACTAAAGATCCGCCAGTCCTTGCCTGTGCACTTAATTTAAAAAAGGACGAGGAGTTGTGTTTGGTGCGAGTGTGAATGAATGCAGCTCGTTGCGGCCCGATGGAAAAGGTCTCGCTTGCGAGGAAGGTGGCCGGAGCTCGCGTTTCATCTTCAAAATGGTACTGGAGGTGTACAAAAGGGCTCGTTAGGTCCTACTCAGGTTGTCCTTTTGTCAAAGATGCTTCGTGTTTTGGAATGCTGACCACTATCTGTTTTGGAATCACACTAAATGGCCAAAATATTAGGTACACCTTCGCAATCTGAGGCAATCCAATTTCAAATTTCTGTCTGTGCAAATGTAATAACGCTCAATTGAATGACATATAAAGGTCAAATTCACCTACTGTCTGTGCTGAATACCAAACATTTTTGTGGGGATTGGTTATATTTCCCAGCAAAAAGGAGTTTCTGGGTCATTCTGTCCTAAAAGAAGCGAATATTGACTTTATAATGTCATATACGGAAAGCCCTCGCAAAGACCTTTAATTTGAGGTGTGACTCAATGTGGTATGTTGCAAACACTTTTTGATAGTGTCACTCAAAACTCTAAATAATAATTTGTGTTTAATTGAATTGTGCCTAATGTGTATCTAATAAAGTGTCTGGCCAGTGCACCAACATTGTCAAAGACTGCAAGAGATGAGCGGAGTATGTTTCAGTGTTACCTGGTGGAAGAAAAATAACAGGTCCTTTTCGTTTTCTATACCGTTAGTCATGTTTAGTTCTCAACCAATGACAGTTTGTGAATTTTATAATTTTTAATCACACTGAGTTATGAAAACTTAATTTATTTTTGAATTTTTTTTAATGTATCAAAATAAGTTTATTTTTCTGCGTTTTGCATTTCCTTGTTATAAAATTGTAAGTATACGTTGTGTTTAGTATATTTGAAGTACGATTTATTCATGTGTAGTTGATTTAGTTATGTGTGTATGCAAATGGTTCTGTTTTTGACAATCCCAAATGTTCTGTTACAAAATCATCTCATTTGGTGGTTTGATTAAATGAACGAAACGTGGCATCATGTGTGTTAAGAGTATTATTGTGTAGAGTAAACTGTCGGAACTGGGGAAAAAACACATATATCCGACTTCCGACCATCCTCGAATGCAGCATGAGACCTTGGCTCCAGGTGGAGGACTGGAACCGTCACTTGCCTAAGGTGCCGGTTGGCGTGGGTACACTTCTCCGCCTGGGAGACCATCTGTGTCTTACATGATGTAAGCTTGTGTGAGTGAGTGATTAACAAAAAAAAACCTCTCTGAGACCTTTAATTTTTCTGACTTCCTGGTCGTAGGTCCAACAATTCTCACCTTCCTCGAATCAATGCAACATAAGGGCGAAGTTTGTGAACTTCTCATGACCAAACCCAACAAACAGGTGAGCCATTTGTAGTTATCTGGCAGTTAGGCACCGTGATGTCATTTTCAGTGACGGCAAGTGTCAATCCAGGACAAAATGGCTGCCACCGTTGAGATTGATGAAAGCAGGTGGATTTTTCTCTTAATTTATTCTCCACAATCACAATATTAACTAGAATACGTTGTTTAAACTAATGGACGAATACATATAACGTATTGTAAAGACATTTTTACTTAGTTTCCACTTTAAACCTGCTTTCGAGTAGGCTACCTCAGCCGTGAGTGCATGCACGTCACACAGGACTTTTTCTTCCCAGATGAGTGATGGGCCCCGCTTAGTTGGCCCTTGACGTCCAGCGGCCTTTTCTCTTTTACGCGACTCTAATGTTCCTCTGCAGCTAAGATTTCCTTTCAGCGTTTTGCAAGCCCATTGTCCTGCTGTGGGAGTGAAGTGACCGGACTGTGCGATGACTCCAGGAAGAAGGGCCGCATTGTGGACCGGGTTGAGATTCGGTTTTGTCCGGAGGTTTGCACAATGACAGTGATGACGTAGTGTTGGCTCCGACAGGTGTGTTCAGTCAATGCATGGGTGCAAATAGTTGACAATGTACGCTACCGTATTAAGTAGAACAAAATCAAAATACATAATTTTACGTGAAGACTTCAGTAAACTGTAGTATATACAGCCATCTAGTGGGTTATTCAATGAACTGCAGACACTAAAATGTGTTCAACAGGAAGCAAAAAATAATTTAACTCAACACAAATATATTGTTTTCATGTAACTCAATTTCCAATACACTGTACCCCAAAAATGTCACCGGGGTGGGGGGGTTATCTCAAGTCTAGCAGGGGAGGAATATCTCATCTATTCTTATTACATTACTACATCGCCATGTTGCTGCAATTAAATTAAGTCTCATGCATGCAGAAGAAAACTCGTCAATAGATGTATTGTACTCTCAATTGCTGCTGCGCATGACAGGGTTAACAAAATTCAGCTGACACGTTTTACAGGTTAATCCTTTATTTAATCCTATTTTACAGTATTGCAAAAACATGAACAAAAGGCAAAAGTACCTTAACAAGAGAATGAAAGGTTGCGACCAACAGTAAAAAGAGACAAACAAGTGAATATGTACAACAAGTGAATCAATCAACCCTTCTGGACGTTGCTGATGAGTTCATCACAGAGTTTGGTCAGCTCGTCGGCTTCCTTTGTCTACAATATGAAACAAAAATGCATTTGAGTCAGGCAAGTTTGTTTTTTTTTGGGGGGGGGGGGGAAAAGAGCTCAAAAGTGACGGGACATTGTGATTTCATTGGAATGTTGTAGAAGTGAAAACTTGTAGAGATGTAAGGAAATAAAAGTTTTTCATCCCATGTTCAGTCATGAATGATTTTCGTGAGAACTCAATAACGATTAACATTATTAATAACAGACGTACTTTTGTCCCACCCTTTATAGTCCATCCAAATGTGTTTGACTGCACTCACCTTCTGGTCCAGGTTTTTCTCCAGCGAGTGCACCTTCATCTGCTCCCGCCGCAGTTGGACTTGCAGCGTCGACACCTCCGCCTTGTTCTTGGAGCGTACGTCAGCGATTTCCTCGTTGGCCCTATCGAAGACGACGGTGTTAATGTGAGTGAGTCAAGCTTCATGCAGATCTATCCCAACCAACAGTGTGAGCTTTTTCTTACTGGCTAATTTTCTCTTCGGCGTGAGCTTTGAGCGTCTGGTAGCGCTGCTCTTCCTTCTTGATTCGCACCAGGTAGTCCTGAGCACACACTTTCAGGGTCTCCTCATTCTGGAGGTGGGGGAGCGCAATTGCTTAAATATGAAATTCATCCACCTTGTTTTAAAACGTCATTCAATCAAAGAGCGAGTCGGACCTTTTTGTAACCTTCAACAATCTCCTTGTACTTATCCAGTCGTCGGAAAAGGTCGGAGAGGGATCTCTCCATGGCGTCGAGGTCAGTGGCGAGCTGCTCCTTCTCCAGCAGGACTTTGTTCAGCTTGGCCTGGGAAGCCTTGTGCTCGTTCTCTTGGTCCGCTGGACAACAGCCACACAATCTCAGCTACAACTCTTCATAACATGCTTATTTTTTTAACTCACCCATCATTTTTGCAATGATCAGCTCAAATTCTGCAATTATTTTCCTGTTGGGAAGGGGGAAACGTCAGCTGATATATTAATAGTGCTATTACATAAAAAGAATGCTTATTTTTCCCCACTTCATTTCCTGGCCATCGCCTTGTAACTGGTTGTACTTGGCAGACATTTGGTCTTCTTTTTTCTTGGCCTGTAGAACAAAGATCACAATTTGGTACACTGGCAACTGCATGCTTGCTAGGTGCTATACAACCAAATACACAGCCTTATTTTTAAATATTGTGCACAAATAATACACTTAAAAAACAAACAAAAACTATACTGAAACCAACTAAAACTAACCATTTATTAAGTAACTAAAAGCAACAAGACCACACTGAAAACTAAGCTAACTTAAAAACAAAATAAAAACTAACAATTGAAAATTCCAAAACTATAATAATAACCGTGGTTCTAAGGCACACTTTGCTGATCAGAGACTGCAGTAGTGGTTCTGTCACGCACCAAAGAAAACTTTCCCACTGGAAACGTGGTCCAGCAGGTCATACCTCAGCCTGGATTTTGGCAATGGCTGCATCCATGTCTTTCTGACTGTATTTGAGCACGTCAATGATGTCCTCTGTGCTTGCAGGCTGCGAGAAAGCTGGGACGAGGCTCTTGAGTATTTCGGGAGGCTGAAAAACATGGGAAGCATTTGACTTCATGTCTCCAATCGACCCTTCCCATTGGCAAGGGAGAATCAGTCACTTACAGGAGGTACGGGAGAGTCTTCAGCCATTGGTTGAGTTTCAAACCTAAATGGGACAGAAAAATGCAACCATTTAATTTCAATACCAAATGATATGCTGTCCAGGAGGCACATCCACACACGGTACATTCATACCGTGAAACGAGAGCAGTCGGGCGAGGAGCTTGCAGTGGAAGCACAGGGCCTCCGCCACACTTCTTCGGGCTCTCCCTCAGAAGGGGGTCAAACTTCAGGTACAACGACTGTTTGCGCAGGGCAGACTCCTTGAACTTATTGGATAGAAAAATCAATATTAAAACAAAAAATATCAGGTGCGGAATTGTTGTTATAACGCGCAGAGAAATATTGAAATAACTCACACTGCTTGAGCCAAACTGTTCAAGGTAGTCGATTTGACCCTCAAAGTTGTTGGACATGACTTAGGAGGAATAATAAAAATAAATAAATATTACAACCTTTCTCGAAAAGGCTATTACTCCATTCTGGCAATGTTTTTATCTTATTATTGTAATGCCATGAGGGTCTTCATCTATCCATTAAGTGTAATGAGGCCCCAATACGCAATCATCCCCAATGCATAGTTTAAAAAAAAAACAAAAAAAAAAAAAAAACAAACAAAACACACACAAAAAAACCACAGTGCAGACTAGCTTTAACATACATACCAAGTTGAGACCTTTTTACTCAAAAGTCATTAAAAATAAATAAAGAAATACAATTCTGATCATCATGGGAGAATGTACTCACACTCAGTCCCAGGTACAAACTCTTCAGTCACATTTGACAAAGTGGTCTGTGGTGGTTGTTCCGCTAAATTGTTTGCAGACTTTTCAGTTTTGGGGGGTGAACCCTGGTCGTTATCACAAGCAGCCTCCTCAACTTTCTAAGGAAAAGATAGAAAAAAAAAAAAAAAAAAAAGTATCATTTTCATATCTCGGGCCCATGTATGTAAACCATGCAGCCCCCATGAAACCACGAGAGAACCATTTCCTAAAGGAGTCAAATTAATTCTTCAAATTAGTATTATTAAATGTTTATTTTGTTATAGTTGCTTGTTGAAGTAATAGTGGCTCAAACTATTTGAGACAAAAAAGTTCAATCGGATTACATATAAATACCTACGAAGTAACTGATCCCCTCCCCACAAATCATCTCCTATTGTGCACTTCTATCATCCCCGGTCAAAAAGATAAATTTGAAAATGGCAAACAACAAAAAGGCATCGTTCATGGTACCTGCTCTTGTAGAATTCCAGTGTTGTCTTCAGCTGTGGAAACACGCTCATTGGCCCTAAAAAAAAAGGATATTTAAAAAGGTGAACCACAAGACAAAACACTCAGATTCCATCCAGTGTTGACTTACTGAGCAGGTGTCTCATGTGTCGTGTTGTGCAGACCGCTTTTGGGAGAGATGCTGATGTTGGACTTTGTGCCAAAGGGGTTAAAGTTGGGGTCATCCAACTTTTCTAAATCAAAAGAGTACAAGGCCTTGGGTGCACTCGCATCCACGTCGTCACCGGCAGCCGACTTGCCCATGTCGTCTGTTGGTGCCTTGATGTCGGACAACAACCGGCCAGGTGGTCTTCTACCAAACTTCTTGGGCAGACCTTTCTGTTTGACCTCGCCGTCATCAAAGTTGAACTCCAGCTTGACTGGAACTCCTTTGGCAGGCGGGGCCGCCGATGGTGGCTCCGAATCGGCCCCTTGAGTGCAAGGTGGCGTCGGGGTGACGGAGTCGGTGACCTTCGCGTCAACTTGAACGGGCACCTCTTCACCTGCAGGCTTGATTTGGGCCTCCTCTGTGGGTGGGTTACCATCTAGCGGTTTCCTCACCAGGACCGGGGAATTCTGAATTTTGGACCCCCCGGTTTTGAAAGAATCCACTGCGTCAATGCTGTCAACATCAAAGTTGTATGATCCTTTTGCATGCAGGGGCGCATCTTCCACAAAAGTGTCCGTGGGTTTGTTTTCATCGGACTTAGCGGGGTCCACGTCAGGTGTGGCGCTGCGCGAGTCTTGCTCAGCTGGAAGATTGAACACTGTGACCCCGCTGCTGTCCGCCGAGTTGACCTCGGTGGAGACGTTGACGAGAGAGTTCTCCACGGAGCGGATGAAGGGAAGCGTGTCATCCAGTACCAAATCCGACTTGTTGGTGGGATCCTCACACTTGTTGTCTTTGGTGGAAAGGTTCTTCTCAACAGGGGGCGAGAGAACCATCTTATTAGAACTTGCGAAAGGGTTCATGTTGTCCAGGTTATCGAAGTCCAACTGGTAACCTCCTTTGCTTTGTATTGGCATGTCATCATCGGGATAGGAAGACAGTTCTGCGACAAAAGAAAGAAAAAAGGTTTCACAATTCCAAATTAAATTAAGGACAACGTGGAACAGAATTTTTGTTGAGCTGGGTCTGACAGCTGTTTTTAAACCATTTTCGGATGCTGTTTTCTGGGTTTGGTCATGTGACATTAGCAAACTGAGCCATGATTGGTCGTTACCCGCTTCCTGAGCATGCAATTGGAAAAATATTTTTAAAAGGATATTTTACTCATTGAGCCATTTTTCAGCAATTAAAATAAATAAATAAATAAATAAAGTTATTAATTTGCCCAGAATGAATTTGATAACCACTGTTTTTGTGATTGGCTGGCAACCAGTCCAGGGTGTCCCCCGCCGACTACTCAGAGCCAGCTGAGATAGGCGCCAGCACCCCCTGCGACCCTTGAGGAATAAGCGGTAAAAGAAAATGGATGGATGTCACCATTTTGGGGCAGTGTGGAGCCCTGCCACAGGATATTTTTTTATGGGATAATCTTTTAAAACACAAGATAATCTGTCATTTCTCATCCTTGTCCTAGTGGGGAAGAGTTTATAAAAAAAATAAAAATAAAAAAAGTGGATATAAACATTCCAATGATCCTTGTGTGTACTAGGGCCACAGTCACTTCAACATAAATGCCTGGCACCAAGATGCAACATTATGGGGCTTTGGTGCCATAATGTGTCAGATCATAGAATAGAAAAGTAGGGCTATACTTAAATTAGACAGGGGGCCATCAGTAAAGCTGCACCTTGTTGATAACAAATATTTGCTAGTTTGTCTAAAATGAGGACGAATGAGAGCAAGACAGTCCGCTTGAGAAGGTGAATCTTTGGTGTTACAGCACATTTCTAAATAAAATAGGCTAAAAAGCTCAGAAATAAATGAATAACAAATTGAATCAGTGGGTAAACACTACCTTGTTTAGGGCCATCTGGTTGCTTTGATGGCTCTTGCGGCACAGTGCTACAAGAAAAAAAAAATCCAGTTTAAAATAGTTTATTTTGCCATGGACACTTCCTAACTAACTGACTGTACATACTTTGTTAAGTTCAAACTCAAGGACTCTAGCGCTTTTGTGCACTCATCCACACTTGTCATTTTAACCAAGTTTGTGGGAGATAAGATCCTTTTAGTGACTGGGTCTCTTTGAGGAGTCTGGAAACAAACCTAAAATGTCAAACAGAGGTTTAGTTAACAGGTAGAAACAAAAACTAAGCTGGCGTGATCGTGTACCTTCACACCCTTCGGCACAGTCTTGCTGGGGAGGTTCTCCGTCTGACGCAGGATGGACGGCCTCCCAGTCGGCTGGTCTAGCTCGAAAATGTCCTCGCTTGTGCTGCTGTGCTTAACTCCTCTAGGGTAGGCGCCGCGATTTTCATCATTCACCTCTACAGAGCTCATCCTGAGTACACAGAATGAACACGGTTATCCATAACTCACTGGAAGGCCTCAAAACACACCAAGGGGAGGCGGTCTTTGGTTAAGCTGCAGCCAGTAGATAAGAAACATTTTAGCCTACCAAAATGAGGACGAGTGAAAGCCTAATGGCCTGCTTGAGAAGTTGAATCTTGTTGGTACATGATAAAATGTGCACATTATCACTGTGCATAGTACAATTGTACATTTATCCATTCTCTGAACCGCTTATGCTGACTAGGCCTGGCGGGTGTTCTCCAGCCTATCCCAGCTGGTATTTACTCCCTCTATTAATAATAAATAACAATATTAGGTCACGTGACATTCGCACGATTTGAATCCTGTCAAATTTTTACATCGTGTGTAAAAGACGAAACAAAACAACGTCAGTTGGTCATCATTTGAGAACGACATGCCTTTGTCGTAGTACGAAACCTGGGCACCTATGTCGTCTCAACTTAGTGTAGTCGACGCACGCTAAAATGCAGGGAGAAAAGTAGAGAGCTGGATTGTAAATTAAAAGAGTTTAAAAAGTAAAAAAATAAAATAGCTTAAAGATACTTTAATCTTCTTAACACTCGCGTTCGCTTGCACACACGTCTTAACTCAACGTCTACACTACATTGGCACAAACAACTTTAGTTATACCGTCCCGATAAACTACCCAAACAAAGATAACTAAGGTTAAATAGTCGTTAAGTACAACAACTCACAAACATGTTCGCTGTCACGTACCTTAAAACAGATCAACAGGCAACTCCAGAGTGTATAAAGAGAGAGTGGCGTACTTCGGGAAAATCCAAGCGTTCCCGGTGAGAGAAGACGGTTTGATTTTAAACGCCTGAAATGGACCAATCGTGCCTTGGGAACATTCAAAGTAGCCAATCACGCGACATCCGGAAATAACACGCCGACGACTGCGCTTTGAGCACCTCTCAGCCTCCAAGAAAATAACAATATTCACATTTTCCAACATTAACACTCGGCAAGGATAAAATTTAAACACATTTTAAACGAAATTGGGTGGGACTAGTCCAATTTCAAATGTAATGCTTTTGATTTTTTTTTTTTTAAACCACTGTTAATTAAAATACACAATTTTACATATACAGTTAAGGGTTGGAATGGAATTTCAAAAGTTATAACTATTATTTTCATATTATTAAGCTAAATAATTTTACATGTGCATTTTAAATGTTATTTTATAAAATTAGTGATTAATTTATTGTAATGTCGATGATAATAAAATGAAACAATTAAAAAACTACCCCCCCCCCCCCCCCCATTTTAAATGTTCATGTTTTAAAAATCAAATGCGGTTTCTGTGCACAACCCAGAAGGTGGCAACATGCAACGGTACAGCGGAAACCACTTGCCACTGACTCATCAACGAAGAAGAATAGCAGGAAGACGTGGCGAGTTGCCCGCCAAATTTGATTGTAAACAAAGTCGGCATACTGTTAGTTCGACAAACTATGAAGAATTTAGACTTTTCCACATAACAGCGAATCGTTTTACCCCGTCAACAATGAATTTAGTTGGAAAAGGTAAGAAACATACTGATACGCTCACTGAATGGACAGCGCTACTTTACGACTGACTATTTAAAGTACTCTCCGACCAACGGATAAAGGATGAGTTGTTGGCACGCTTGTATTTGTAATAGTAAACGTTACTTAATTGTACGATATGTGTAAAATGTAACATGCTAACTTTTATGTGAACGTTATGCATGAACAGTTCTTGTGCTTTTGTTTCAGGACTTGGCGATTTCAACCAGTTTGCTGGCAGGTAATGCATCGCACGGGAATCAACTCAAAACAAAGGCAAAAGCATAATTGATAGCCATAAAAACACAAATCAACATCATTTATACAATCAAAGTCCAGACATGAATAGTAAACAACAACAACATGTAAATAAATATACAGATACACCAAGAAAAACACCTACCAAAAAAAAAAACATCATACAAAAGCCAACTGTACGAATATCAATGTTAAATTGTGCTCTTCCAGTAGTGACAGTGATTCAATCAAAGTTTTCGTCCGAGTACGACCTCTGACCAAAGGGACCGGACTAACCACAGATGGAGATCAGAGCTTGTGTCTCAAAGTCACCTCACCAAACACCATACGTCTGCTCTCCAAACCGGAGCCACGAACCTTCACCTATGATCATGTTGCTGACATGGACACGTCACAGGTTTGTTGAAATTTTTGTTAAATTACTGTCCTCAAACTTGACTATCTTTGTGACTTAACATTATTGCGTGTTATTCTTCAACAGGAGTCTGTGTTCTCCAATGTGGCCAAGAATATCGTGGAGTCTTGTATGAATGGATACAATGGAACTATTTTTGCCTAGTAAGTTGGCGAAATTGTTAATACGACACAATACAATTTGATTTATTGGCAATATAAACATAAAAGAGATTAGTACAACACAGTGTCACACCTAGTCCTGTTACTTTTGAGACACTCCTCATATATATCATGTGCTGTTTAAAAAGGTGCTCGAGTGTCTTAGTAACAAGTCTCTAACATGGTTTTGTCAAAATGCGGCAGGGATAAAAAAAATTCCTACACACTTACAGTGTTTATTGTACTGCTAAAATTAGCCCCAAGGCCAATAGAAAGTAAATTTTCCATAATATGTGCCCTAAATGTATTAGCTTAGCTGTCCCAATTGGTTGACTTGGTCATTAGCATTGGTTTTCTTCTGCAGCGGCCAAACAGGATCAGGAAAAACATTCACAATGCTTGGTGAGAATTCAGGTTCAAATCAGTGTACTATTGGTATTGTATAAATAGTATTAAAGTTGTTTTATTCCACTACTAGGACCCTCTGAGTTGGACAACTTTACAGATGAACTACGTGGCGTTATTCCTCGCAGTTTTGAGTACCTGTTCTTTCTCATCAACAGAGAAGTGGTGAGGTTGAGCTGCGCCATTTATCGCCATGCACGTGAAGTACGCATGTTTTATTACATGTTTCTTCTATCTTTTCCCTTTCAGTCTCAGTCCAAAACTTTTCTTTGTAAATGTTCATTCATCGAGATTTACAATGAACAAATCTTTGACCTCTTGGACACGGCCTCCGCCAGCCTCTTTGTTAGAGAGAACATCAAGAAGGGTGTGTTTGTGGAGGGGGCCGTGGAGAAGTTTGTCAGCTCTGCTGCTGAGGCGTACCAGGTAGAAATTTGTCATCCGATGAAAGTGAACCATACAATTATTTGTTTTATGTGTAATGTTTTTATGCTCTGTGACGTGTAGGTGTTGTCTCGTGGCTGGCGTAATCGCAGAGTGGCCTCCACCTCTATGAACCGTGAGTCTTCCAGATCTCATGCTGTGTTCACCATGACTCTGGAGTCCAAGGAGTCCATCAATGAGGTGGTGAACATTCGAATGTCTCAGCTGAACCTGGTTGATCTGGCTGGCTCGGAGAGGCAGAAAGACACACACAGTGAAGGCTTCAGGCTTAAGGTGAATGTGAAGTCTATTTTGTAATTTTGTTTTGGTCGCCATCATTGCAGAAAATCCAGCTTCACAGAGAAAGAATGTTCAAAATTTAATCAGCGTAAAATATTCAGTGCTCTTTTTGAGCTGTTTCCGGGCGGGCTTGGTACGTGAGAATCACCTGTAGCATTGAACTTGTATTTTAAGTAGGACTGTTGAGTTGATACTGTCTGCTGCTAAATGAAGCTTTTTTTTTTTCTTGATAGTTTTCTTGACTGGCTTTCCTTTCCAATAGTCTGGTACACATCTCTGTCTTAACTGAACACTTCTTTGTCCTCTGCTTCTATTCCAGGAGGCCAGCAGTATCAATCGCTCCCTCATGTGCCTTGGTCAGGTGATCATGGCTTTGGTCGATGTGTCCAATGGGAAGAACCGCCATATTTGCTACAGAGACTCCAAACTAACCTTCCTGTTACGGGTGAGACGCTTAAGAGGCCGTAGAAATAAAGCGATCAAATAGCAGAGTGAGTTGTCTTATGACTCATGACCATGTGTTTTATGCCACAAATTGTGCGTCATCCGTAACAACTAAAATTATGCCAGCATCGTGACATTACATAGCATTGAAGACTTTGACATTTCAGGACTCTCTTGGAGGAAATGCAAAGACTTACATCATAGCCAATGTTCACCCTGGATCAAGATGTTTTGGTGAAACATTATCGACATTACAATTTGCCCAAAGAGCAAAGCTGATCAAGAACAAGGTATGGCTGCTATAAAAACATAACCATGTTGTATCAGATCAGGCCAGGGTTAGTATGAAATTACTGTATAGCACTTTATAGTATTTTGTTATTGTTTTGACAGGCCGTTGTGAATGAAGACACACAAGGAAATGTGAGACAGCTGCAGGCTGAGGTGAAGAAGCTGAGGGAGCAGCTTGCGCAGGCTCTCTCATCTCAGCAAGCGGATTATGGGAAAGATGTAGCACCAGGAGGACCAGGGCTCCCCATCTCAAGTAATAATCACAGCATATTTTTACATCATACAATTCATACTCTTCTGGCGTGTTGTCAAAATATCAAACGTTCTTGTCTCACCAGAGCCGTCCATGGATACTGAACTTGTCTCCTTGTACAAAGCCAAGTTTATAGCTGCTGTTCGTTTGTGGAAGAAACGAGAGGAAGAGAATACGGCATGTCACATTTTCTGCTTTTAAGCTTTGTCTTGTTTCATTTCACTCATTCATTGTAATCTTATTTTATAGAGAATTATGGGATTTTTGCCCGAGAAATAAAAATTTTAAACCACGAAACAGTTAACGAAACTATCCACAATAAAAAATGACACTGGTCTCCCCTTTTTGTAATGACCTCCATGAAATTGCTTACTATATTTGTGTAACTGTGCACGCAGGTTCTGCTTAAGAAAGCATCTCGGCTAGAGGAGGCCTGGACACAGAAGGACAAATTCATCCACTCCAGTCGCCTGATCATCAAGTTCCGAGAGGATCATATCAGTCGCCTGGAGAAAAAACTCAAGGCAGAATGTGGCATGCTTTCAGACGAGGAGTCGCAGGCTCTCATTGAGCAGCTAAAAGAAGAAATTAGCATTTTGCGAGACCAAGTAGAACTTTTTCTATATCCTAACGACTGCATTACACTCTATATTTCACACCTATCAATGCTACATTATTCTGTACATTTGCCCTCAAGATTGAACATCACCCCAAGATGACTCGCTATGCGGCAGAGAACTACAGTCTCAGAGAGGAGAATCGGCAGCTTCGCTCGCTTGAGTCAATGAGGAAAGCTGAAGAGGACGCGGCACAAGTTGCTCAAGAGCTTGAAGAAGACTTCCAGAGGGCCATGGAGGCGGAGAAGAACGCAAAAAGTAAGTTGTAAATATTGACCAGAGCTTATTTCAGAGTGTGACGATTCTTTTGCTGCTTCACAGCTCCAGCCGGTGCTTCAACCTCCTTGGCTACAGACGCTCTTGCTGCATCCGTGATGGAGAAGCTGAATGCTCAGCTGCTTCAGAAACAGTCAAGCCTCACAACAGTTCTACAGGCTTTTGAGGAATACAAGGACATCACCAAGTATGATTAGATTTTATTATACAAACTAAAGTATTGTATGTGGGTATCTTGCTATCCAAAAAAGCCAAGAATTTTGGAAATAATGTGGACGTACAAAGTAAACAGTGGTGATCATCAGCTTAGAGTAATCACCCCATCAAACAACTAAGTTTCCTAAACAAGTATGTAAAAATGACTGATGTGAATGTGGACTTTGGGTGTTTTTAAGGAAACAGATGTCTCAGTTGGAGTCGGACAAACGATACCTTGAAAAGTCCAACAGACATTTGGAGAATATCTTGGAAGCCACAAATGCCTACAAAAAGCAAGAAGTCTCTGAATTGAACAGAATTCATGCTGAAACTCTAAAGGTGAGATTTGGCTCATTTAAAGGGGAGGTCAACCCCAATTTTTTTTTTACAAAAATAGACTTGACTATGCTTCCCCACTTGTCTAAATATGATATTCTGGTTAATATTGCGTTAGTGTAATATGAATTAAGCAGCAAAATCAAGCCCTTTTTATCCATCTCAGGAGGTGGCCATTTTGCCACTTCCTCAGGTCCGAGGTAACAACCAGTCACAACTCAGCTTTAGAAAACAGGACCAATCACAGTTCACCTGTTTTCTGAACCTGAGCTGTGTTTGGTTGTTACCTGAGCAACATTGATGCCATCTTCAGTCAAGACCAAGTAGTAAAATGGCCGCAACTCGAGATGGATAAAAATACCTGGATTTTGCTTCATAACTCTTATTCCACAAATGTAATATCAGAATGTCATGTTTAGACTAGTAAGGTCACATAGAACATACCTTTCTAAAGAAATGTTTAAGGTTGACTTTCACTTTAGGTGTGAGTTTTTCAATGTCATTTTATAGATGATCAAAACAGTTGACACAAATTTTCTTTCTTCTGTTACTACTGCAAAATCTTCCTTCATCATACACCAGATTCTCTCGACACCCACCAAAGCATACAACTTGCGCTCCCGTCTCGTACCGCTGTCCAGCCCAGAACACTTGAACGGCAGTATCAACAATCAAGATGACATTTTGGCCGAGCCATCCCCTTCAGACATGACCGAGATGGCGCTGACTGAAGAACTGTGTCAAGTGCAGGTAATCAAAAATGTCGTGTGGACTAGAATGTGTCTTGCGAGATTCGCCAAATTTTTTGGTGTATTCTCAGGAGCAAGCAAGTCAGGTACGGGCCCAGCTCGGGGAGGAAGAGCTCAAGAACAGCAAGCTGATGCAGCAAATTGCCAAACTGGAGGAGCAGATCCACGTCATGACACAGGAGTCTCGACAAAAGGAGGAGGTGAGACATTTCCTCGTGCTTTTTAAGTCGTCACACTTTTGGGTACATTATTTTTATACAGTTTGGCTGATTTATGATTTGAACAAACATTCGGAATTGTGTCACTTGAACCATGCAGTACTGTATAAATCCAGCCTTGGGGGCAATTTTTATATTTTATTTTTTAAATTGTATCCTGATGCAGCAACTTTCAACTGAACGCGCTAACAAGAACAGAGATCATCTCAAACTCCAGGAGACGATCAACAGCCTTCAAGAGAAACATCAGCGTGAACAGGAAACTGCAGAAGGTGCCGTTTCTGCCAAAAGTGTAACTTTTGCGATGGTGAAATGCTAAATGAAGGTGTGTTTTTCTACTTTCAGTACTGAGAAGTGAGGTCCGAGATCTACGTCTAGTGCTGGAGTCGTCCGACAAGGAGCTGGCCGTCGTGAAGGAGGAGCTAAGAGACAAGCAAAGTGTGCAGCAGAGAGAGGCGAGCCAGCTCTCCAGCAGTCTGATCAGCACGCAGCTCCAGCTTGACAAAGTCCAGTAAGGAGTCGTCGGCGTGCAAGTGTTGCCGTTACTACGATATTATTATTGCTTGAGCAATGTCATCATGTTCAGGCGGGATTGGGAGCAGCTTCTGGAGCAGCACAACTCTCTGCAGGATTCTTTTGACCAGCTGCAAGCCGAGGCAAAGTTTGACGCCGATCATGCGACACAGCAGATGCAGGACAGGCAGCAGGAGATCAGGGAACTGAGAGCTCAGATTGCCGTCAGTGACCTTGTAAACTTCAACTATGTCCTAAAGTAAATGGAAAATAAGTCATGTCATGTTTTTTTTTCCTTTTTCTTTTTTCCTCCCCTGTGATAGGAATTAAACAACTCTCTGGAAACAGAGCAAGAGCAAACCAGCACGCTGACCTATCAGCTAAGAGAGAACAGGGAAAATAC